>NC_034410.1:140820154-140839191 GCF_002078875.1 Numida meleagris
TATGATTCTATGATTCTATGATTCTATGATTCTATGATTCTATGATTCTATGATTCTATGATTCTATGATTCTATGATTCTATGATTCTATGAGGCTGGTTTTAATTTGGGATATTTATTGCTGTAGTCACCATCTGAGGTCCAGGAATGTATCAAGCACAGGGAACAGATGAGGACATTTTGGGTTCAACTGGGATGATTCTGTTTGTGTTGGCTGCTCAATGAGTGGTCTCATGTCTACTCGTTATTGCATTCAGAAGCTTAGTTCCTTGGGAGATGTGGCTTAAGTGGGAGTTTTAAGAGATGCTGCCAATCCCTACAGAGTGTGAATAATTACAACTGTCACTGAAAATGTGAGGGGGAAATGAATCTAGCATCAAGAAAGTGTGATCTCATGTTCTGGTCTTTAGCTGGTAGCCTCTTGGGGCTGGGATAGGTAAAAATGAAGGGCATTGGTTTGCTTGAGTCAGAGCAGTCAGATTAGTTAGACATCAATTCAGATACACAGTTGAGTGCTTCAGACTCTTTTCGTGCAGTTCTTTTTTGTCAAGAAATATATACAGTCCTGACTGAATGGAATTCAAAGCATTTTCATGTTTCTCTGTAGATATAAGTTCAGATTGCTTGCTTGTGATAATTCAGGAATCATCATGATTTGATTTAGAAGGGACCTTAAAGATCATCTACTTCCAACCCCCTGCCATGGGCAGGGTTGTCAGCCACTAAATCAGGCACTAGATCAGTCAGGCCTTGAACACCTCCAGGAGTGAGACAAAATATCCCAGCTACCACAACGTGCAGTAACCTCTGGTGCTGGTGGTGCTGCTCATTCTTCAACACTTTCCATGCTCACCTTTTAGTAACCGAAGGGCTGAAATGCTCTTGTATAACTACTTTGAAGGTATCCTCTGGGGTGAGTGAACTGCAGTGTAATTACTCAAACTGAGCAATCTACTGATTGATCCCAGTCATAACCTCCTGGAAACAATACAATAACTCACCACCTAAAGGGAAAGCAAAACAGCCTAACTGACCGCCTTAGAAATGTTTAAGAAAATTGTTCCAATTGAGTTATTTGTGAGCACTAAAAGCCCATTTCTTCTATGAAACAGAGAGAAATGGACAGAAGAAATGCTGCTTACATCCTGGTCTTGCCCTGGTCCAAATAATGTCAACATCATCACAGATTAATCTTATAGGTATAGATCAATGTGAAATCAAGTAAGTGGACACTTCTCAAGTGTATCAAAGTTTACCTGTAAAGTTTAGAACAACGAGTCTATATTAACAAATATTCTGCATTCTCAAGAGGACTACAAATATTATATTTAATAGAAAATCCTTATTTCAACATTTTATTACTCCTGAAGAATTCATGAAATATTGAAAAGTAGTTTTCTTTCCTCATAATTCTCCATTTTTGTTTTTCAGTTTATCCCACAGAAAAAAATATTAAGAAAATATAAACTCTTCAAAAGCATATATGCAGTGAACATTTCAAACAGGAAATAGTATTCCATTTGTTTGTGTGCTCAGAAGAACTCTAAAACTTGGGACTCAAAACATGTTTGGAAACTCATGGCTTCCTTTGTTATGTACTTTTATAAAACGTCCAAGTAAGGGTCATGGAAAATTTATATTTGGCAAAATAGTCTTTTCTGACATCAAGTGTTTTCTTCAGAAGGTGGTGAAACATTTTTAATGTTTTGTTGAGTTCATTGATGATGCTACACATACAGTGCAAATAAAGTGCAGATAAACTAAACCTCAATTAGCCAGACCTGGTTATAATGCCTCCCAATGGGCACTCAACCATTTAAAAAGGGGTAACACTATTAACTTGTTTATTTAGCTAAAAAGTAGCAATAAAACTGTCTGCTTAAGAAGTCAAAGCATGGCTAATGATCTCTGTGTTCTGAATTCCTGAAATCTTCTGAACTCCTATGAGCAGTTACTGCATCAGTCAGTCCCATTCATTTTATATTCCAGGGTTGGCCTTTAGATCCTCGTAGTCCATATAGCCTGCAGGTTTCACAACTGAACACACAATTTTCTTTTAATTTGAATGTTTTCATCTATTCCTTATATTTCATTAACAAGTGGATGTAAAATGGATGAAAAAGATTTAGGAATAAGTAAAACTGAACTAAGCAATGTCTGTTTCTGAGACCAAACTTGCTTCTCTGTATGAAGATTTTTCTATCGTCCATGAAAGTATACATTTATATGGCTTATATTTTCTTTATACAGTACAGTAATCAAAATAGACCTTTATACTTCATTACGCACAGAAGCATTTACAACTGTATAACATGATAGAATTCTTCTGTTATTTTTCTTTTTCTATCTTACCAGCATTTGTAAAGTCTCTTTTCTAACCTCGATAATGTCTTTACTTCCTCTGTCACTTAAGACTATCATTTATATTACTGTTGCAATAGTAGTGTAGCCTGTGGACTCACAACACTTTAAACTACAGGGAGAATTGTTCCCCCATCCTACTACAGAGCCAATGGAAAACAACTGTGCTGTTATTCTGTTATTTGTTTCCTAGCAAGGCTTTCTAAATCTAAGTTACTTTGGAAGTAATTTCCACTGTGTCATGTGTGTCAGTGTTTGTTAGAAAGTTGTTTGGTTTATGGCTGAAATACATGGTGTGGATAGATTTAGAAAGTCCAAATTCTGTTACACAGTGCTATTCAACATAATGAACAAAGAATCCGATCAAGTGAATTACCTCCTCAAGCCAACAGTTCTCTCTAATTTTATTACAAATTCCACCATCATTGCACATATGTGTTTAAACCCTTCTACAGATATCTCTTGTTTCAAAGAAAAGATGTTTCCAAAATCTGCTTTTAAAAGTCACATCCCTGATGAAGTATTGCATTTCAAGTGCCTGCTGTTGCCTCAAATCAGATTTTCACCATGAATAATAAACATCCAAAGCAGATTTAATTCAAATTTTAACTCTGTCAATTTAAAGTTCGTTTGCTGGAGGTCTGAAACTGATCAAGTTATATCTCACTGGATACTGAAGTTTTATGAGTTGTTCCTAGATTAAAAAAATAAAATAAAACTATTTTAAGAGCCAGCTGTTATCTTTCATACTTTTTTTTATGGGAGGGACACCTCGGTTGTTTCAGTTGACCTCAAGAATTTTGCATTTCAGGGATATACTGAAATAACTCTCCTTGGATTCTTCTCTTAGGTAGTTTAGTGTGTTGAAGTTATTTATGAGATGAAGACAATGCTGTGAAGGGAAAGAAAAGTTCCCAGTCTAACCCTGATCCTACATAAATCAAAAGTAACTCCTGCTAAAGTTCATTACGAAATTGGTGTAATGGAGACCAGATTCCAGCCCACTATAACTCTCTTTAAACAATGCATTGTGCTGAAGTATGGAAGTACTTTTAATGGCTTTGGATAACCATTCATCTGAGCAGTGTGATTCATGGCTCTGTCAGAAGTGGTGTCATGCCATCCTTCCCCAAATTCATTTCTATTTTGTAATTTTTTTTTTATAAAGACCAATGTAGAATTTTAATGGAGATTGGCTCATGAGTAAGAAAGGAAAGATGTTTTCTCAGGGCACGTTTAAAGGAAAGTTAGGGACCAAGTCTTGTTTGAATCAGCGGGTTCAGTCCATGCTGGATATAAATGAGAGCTGTCCTCAGGTAAAGATGAATTTGTTTCAGAGCTCATATGTTCTGGAGTCTACACTCAGTTGCACCTGCCTGTCTGTAGGATGATTTGTTAGCACTGGTCAGGAAAATGTTTTATAGTCCCGACTTGCAAACTTTTAAAGTTCTCTGAAGGAAGAACTGGACTTCAGGAATGGCCAGAAAACAAAGTATTTGGCTTACATGGTGGGGACTGTGTTGAAGTCTGGTCTGCCTGCTTCAGAGAAGGAAAAGAATTTTCTCCTAATAGAATTATTATTTGGAGAAAAAAACAAAACTGAGATTCCTTCAGATACACCCAAAAAGTGGATAGCGTTTATTATTCAGAGATGTGCAAACTCTGCTTTCCCTAAATGTGGGCTTTTTTGTCCATATATCTCTTGACAATCAATCCTGGCAAAATATCAGTTTGATGTACTCCACAAGCATGGCTGGCATTACATCTTTTTATGGCCATTTTACAGTCTACAATTTTACTTCCCCATTTTCCTGGAAAGGAAGAATTTCCTCTTGTATCTCCTGCGGGGACAAAAGTGGATTCCTCTAACAATCTGAGAGCAAACTGGACCAATGATCTGATTTGACGATAGTCAGTCTCCATCTATGGGCAATGCTAGATATTTTCATCTGATCTACTATTTTTTCCAGATTCCTTTACCAGAATACTTCTACGTGGTCCAAGTCAACAGATGAATATGTCATTCAGTCAGAAGTAGTTACAATTCACAGAATGGCATTTCACTCAGCAGAAGATATGATCAACTAAATTTACAGAATCTGAATTTAGACAAGCTCCCCATTCATGCAAGATTTTGTTATTTCATCAGTTTCGAATTTCATCTTGTGAAATTATCTCAAATGAATGGGAGTATAAGATTCTAACCCTCACAAATACTTCTATGAACACATTGTGGGTTGCATACATGAATGCTTCAGTTTGGAGCTAAATAAAAACTGTCTGCAGAAAGTCTCTGCTTTTCCAAAAAGCTTCTGTCTTCAGCAGGAGAGTAGAGATTTGTTACTAACCTTTTTTTTTAGTTTGTTTATTTGTTAATTTGAGATGTTTTGGTGTTGTTTTTTTTTTTTTTTTTTTGAACAAACTTCTTTAAGAGCTGATGAAAACCACAAAAAGGAAAATACAGCCAGCTCAGTCACTTGGTGCAAAATTCACCTCCAAAATTCAGTTGTCTTGAGCTAGTCAGCAACAACCTCTTAATGTGCAGTAGAGAGAGTATATGAGCTGTACAGTTCATCCCATGTAGAGATGGGACCATCAACCTAGCAGGCAGGTCCAACCCACAGCCTGGCATGGCTTGCAGTGCGACTCACCCCCTGTACTGCACCATCATGGCATTGGCTGGCTTGTACCCATTACTTTGCAAAGATCAAACATCAGTGCACTATTAACCCTACCTGGGCTGAAACCAGGACAAGGAGAGGGAACAGTGCAGGGCTCACTCAAGGCGTGGCAAATTATTTTATGTATTTTTATACCTAAACACAATTCTGTGAACAGCAAAAAATATGCTGCTGTTTTTCTTTCCACTGTGATCATGGAATTTGAGAACAAGCTTCAAAATTGCAAAAAAATTATCAATTTTTTAGTACGTTTGCGACTCCATTTTCCATCAGCATAAATACATGACCTGCAAAATTTCAAATGGAATGAAGATATAGAGTTGCAGTCAGACATTCAGCTCAAAAATCTGATCATGTCTCTTTACTGGACTTTCATAAGCCCTGTCCTAATGGGAAGAAATATCCCTCCCTTCACAGTCACACCTTATTCATGTCATCGCTTTTTGTCAGTATGTATATTTGTGAACAACTGTTTTCAAGGAGGAAGCACAGGAAAAAAGAAATTTCATCAAAAATCTCTGACGAACACCTTGATAACTCATGATGGCAACCACTGCCATTGAATCAGCCTGATTTGATAGTTTCACAAAAAAAAAGGTCAAGTATCACACTAGTTTTATGTTTTTGTTGCTGTCCATTTTTATATTTTAATAAAAATTTAAAAAAAATAAAATGTTTTGTTGTCGGCGTTACAGAATTCCCCCAGTCAGTGTGGCATCAGAATAGCAAGCTTCTCATAATAGCAAGTTCTCATAATAGCAAGTTCTCAGAATAGCAAGTTCTCTTAATAGCAAGTTCCTCTTTATTGTGTTTTACACACACCTTATATATCCTTCACTCGTAAGCAGTAAATCCACTCACGGTTAATTATCCTTAAGTTCTTCACAACAACGTAGATAACAAACAAAGGGTTGCTTAACTATCCCAGAAGTAACCACACTAGCTGTGCGTACTAAAGACTATTCTGTTTACACCTTAGCCCTGTCTCCAGACTCCGGAGGCCTCATAGAGATAAGATCTACCAGAGTCTGTTGGGCTCTTTGTTGTTAAATCTCCCCCACATTTTGTTACATTTGTACACTAACTATATATATATGTTATGAGGGCAGCTCCATAAGTAATGCCTCCTATTTTATTATGTTGGCCCACAGTGTCAGAGGTGGATGTTGGTGGGATGGCAGTAGAAGCTGAACCTTCCTGCCCATATTTCATTACATTTTGTTGCTGTGTGCCGGATGGCAGCAGAGGGGAAGTCTGACAGAATGGTGTCTGACATGGAAGTGTATATGAACAAAAGGTATGTCACTGAATTCCTCCGTGCAGAAAAAAATTGCAACCATTGACATTCACTGATGCTTGGTGAACATTCATGGAGACCAAAGAGTGGATGTGAGCACAGTGAGGTGGTGGGTGCTGTGTTTAGCTGTGGCAGTAGCTCCAGTGGGTCACCTCTGCTGGTGCAGATTTTTATGAGCATGGCGTGCAGGCTCTTCATTGCTGACAAATATGCAGAGCTGTTGGTGATGAGTATGTTGAAAAATGATGTTTGGCAGCTAAAAATTTGCTCTATCAAGCAATCTTGCTGTGCTCATTGTATCTATTGTATTTTCCATGGTAATAAATAGGAGGCATTACTTTTGGAATGACCTACATATATACGGCCCAAGAGAATTCCTCTTTGGCTTTGGCTTACCCAAGCCAAAAGGTTGGTCACTGATGGCTTAGGGATAATTGTGTGACTCACTTTGTGGGAGCACTTATTTCTGCACCGATGATAGAGAGAAACTGGGTGACTTGTAAAATAGACCCCAAATTTTTAAACTGTGTAACTGAGTAAGCAAAGTAAATCTCATGCATAAATCTGTTATATATAAAGTCTTGAGGACATTAATAATGCTTCATGTGTTAACTATAATTATTTTCAAAGGAAAAGTAAATCAGCACAAGCTGTTATAGTGGAATTTTGCCCTTGATCTTTTACCTGCCTTCAAAAGCAAGAAGTGTAAATTTCAGTTGCAGTAATAGCACAAGCTAAGCATTTATAAAGACACCATGGCTGCATAAACAAAAAGACTTGCAGCATTATAATGAGTAATCATCACTATACTCTTTCTTTTTTTTTTTCTCCTTGAGCTGTGGAAATTATTTGTCAATTGGCAAAATCTTCTGGTACCTTTGTACAGTGTAATGTCCTCAATGCTTCTTGTCACTGCTAATGGTGGAGAAGGAAAATGCTCTATCCACCACTGAGCAGAGCCCATTCAAACACATTTCTGCCTCTACAATAATGTAATGCTGTTTGCCCCTTAAACAATATTAACATCTCCTAAGCATTGCAACCATCAGTTCTCACCGACAGCTTGCTATACAGTCCAACCTTGTTTTCTAGGCCTGGGTAAAAAAGTCCTTGGATAATATTCACTTGAAGTAGCCATGCAACACAAATTGTACCCATGAGAGGAGCTCAGCACCTGGTGAGGCTGGAGATGGAAAAGGACAGTCAAATGGTGTAAGAGCTATAGGAATACTCATTAAAAAGGGCATTTTACATCTGTGTGTGGTATAAGACAGAAAAATGGAAATGGCTACATCTTAAATATACCTCAAGATATAACCCATACCTCAAGACTTCAAAATGAAGGGAATCCCTAAGCAAGAGGGTGGAGGTTTTTCCAGAACTTGCCCAGAGGAACCAGCCTTGCAGTGCATGTGATACAATCACTGTTATATGGATCAGATATCCATACCCTGTGACCTGGTCATCCTGATGCTTTCATAGTCTTCTGTGACAGTTAGGGGTAGAAGAGGTGAAACTCTTTAGTAATGACTGAAAGCAACCTGGCATATTATAGAATCATAATGGCTTGGGTTGGAAGGGATCTCAAAGATTATCTAGTTCCAGCTCCACTGCCAATGGCAGGGTTGCCACCCACCAGATCAGGCTGCCCAGGGTCCCATCCAACCTGGCCTTGAGCACTTCAGTGGATGGGACATCCACACCCTCCCTGTGGAGCCTATTCCAGCCTATGAATTCCTTTCTTCCACATTGTCTTCTTCAATTTTAACACTAAAGAAATCCCAGCTGTGTTACCTCAGCTACATATATGAAATTGTCCGTTGTGTTCTCACATCTATTTCTGTGGAGAAAGGATTCTATAAATAGCCTCACTCCAAGCTGCTGCTGTAAACAGCTTTGGAAAACACAGACTGCCTGCAAAGCAGTGCAGAGTGATCTGTGCAGTGTGGTGTCTGTGTGCTGCTGGTGCTGACTGAGGTTTTGCAGTGGAGAAGTCACTCTGTCATGTCATTATTAACACTCCTTCCATATCATTCACTACGATGTCTGTGGGCTGTTTATGGTTCTTCATAGAATCATTAAGGTTAGAAGAGACCACTAAGATCAAGTCCAGCTGTCATCCCATCACCACCATGCCCACTAAGCCATGTCCCTCAGAGCTGCATCTACTCATTTCTTGTTATCATTTACATATAAACTGCATTATTGCGCAGAGTCTGCAACACTGGCATTAGTGAAATAGCTCAAACCCCAAATCCCAAACTGAAAATCTCCAATTTTTTACCAACTTCAGCTGTGAGGCAAATTCTAATAGGAGATAGCTTAAAAGTAAGCTCTGAGCAATCTCTTCCCATACTCTTGGAACTCTATTTAATGTGATGAATGAATATTCATGGCACTTGTGACTTGCGGAATCAAACTCCATAACCCGAGATTAGGTTATAAAGCAGGTATGTTTATTACGGTGCTGCGCCCACACCGGATGCGAGGGGGTCACCGCCCTACCAAACTCGCATACCCCTAGGCAAAAGTATTAGACATTTAAAAGCCAAACTTATACATATTCATTGAGCCCGGTTACATATTCATTACTTTTCCTCCCCTTTGCGCATGCATTGTAGCCCCTTCTGGTGGTCGCTGGATGAAGGCTCGACGTCTTCCTCCCCATTCGGTGGGCGTTCTTGGATGAAGTCAGGAGTCTTCATCTTGACCTTTGTCCCAGGGGAGGCTCTCCTATCTTGCATGCCTTTGTAGTTTCTTATCATACTCGTTCCCCCTTCACTGTTTTCCTGTTCTTCTCTTACTGACTTGCATCAATCTGATAATGGAGAGCTAAACTAAACAATGTCTGGCAGTGAAGACCCAACCCAAGGCCCCTGACTCCCTAATTCATCTGGCAGTGAAGATAAGCTAAGCAATTTAGTGGACAGTTAAACTAAGACCCAACTCAAGGCCCCTGACTCCCAATTCATCTGGCAGTGAAGATAAGCTAAGCAATTTAGTGGACAGTTAAACTAAGACCCAACTCAGGGCCCCTAACTCCCTAATTCACTTGAATTCTCATCTATGGCTTTTGTGGCATTTTTAAGGCATCATTCAGCAACATTAATTTTTGTTTTTTTTTAAATTTAGATTTTTTTAAGCTTTCCCTTTTTTTCCGTCTTTGAGTCTTCAGAGATTGTTTTTCACCCTCTTTTTTTCTGTTTCAGAAAACACTCTGTCAAGATCAACTTTTTTAAAAAAATGAAAATAGTAAAAGGTGGGAGAACATTTTCTAAAGCAGATTAATTTAACATCTATTGCTACAGAAAGCATAGAATGTTACAGCTCAATTTTCCATTGCATTCAGTAGAAACATTAAAAAAATAATCACCCAACAACTCAGGCGTTTAAAACATTTATTGCACCTAAAATGAAATATCTGTAATCTAAAAAAGAACCTTTAATACAATAAAAAGTTTTGTCTAGAAATATAACGTCATGGTCAGCTTAGAAATAGAATCCTTAATTTCTTTAACATGCTCCTATTCAATAGAGGATTCTTCTCGAGACTTCTCTTACTCATTTTCAAATATTTTATACTTTTTTTCCATGCAAGACATTATCTAGCTTTAAAATTTTCCTTGCAAGATATTGTCTAACTTTCAAATTTTACCGCCTGATATTATGAATTTCTTCATAATTTTAATTTCAAAATTTCTGTTTATGTCACGGAGGAGAAAATAGAATTGACTACAAAAGTATCTTTGTCTATTAAAAAGGAAATCTCCCCTGCCCTGCCCTGCCCTGCCCTGCCCTGCCCCGCCCCCCTCCTTTTTTTCCCCTAAATTCCTTTTCTTTCCCCTAAATTCATGCTGTTTCCAGCACAATCCTGTAAAGCAGCTGCACTGGCAGACCTGAGGGAGCAGGAACTTGCTGCACAGGGACAGAAAATGAGCAGCTGAGGGCCAGGAGGATGGGATAAATGACTTGAGCAGTTTTGCCACCAAAGTAAAACCAAGATTGTGTAAATGCACCCTGAAGAGTGTGTGTTTTCATAAGCCACTGCTCCACATCTTTAATCACTGTCAGCACTTTATTCTCAACTAATTGTCATTTTTCAGCACGCTTTCCAAACATGAGAAAAGCAGACTGTATATGCTTTCATACTAGTATTGAACAAAAAAAGATTTCTTGGATAATACTTAGGTAGTTATCTAGATTACAGTATCCTAAAGTGAAAAGTTGCCTTTATAGAAGCAAAATTGCAAGATTCTTGATTTTTGTATTTAAAAAACATGTTATTTTACAGGCTCATTTTGAACTTGCTGTTCTCTACTTCTCACTTAATTCTCATTGCAAAAGGTTTCATTGTCAGGTTTTGTTCCCTGATTAATATTTCTGTTGAAAATATATTTATTTATTATTTATTTCCTTTGGATGGACATACGTACTTATAGAACTGCATCTCCCTGTTTTCACTTGTGTTTTATTTATTTATTTATTAAGAATTCATTCTGGTCTTTCTTAGGGCGTCTGTCTTAATTTGCTGCCTCCCTGTGTATTCTCAACAATTCTCCATTCAGCACTGACTGCAAATTTTCATCACTTTGTGGCTGTTTGCTTATGCTTCCATTTCACTGCAGTTGTTAAAAGCAATCATACAGCAAAGCCCCTTTCCTTCCATCTCCCCAGCCCAGCATCCTGCTAGCTAATAGGATTTGCCACCAATTTCAATGCCATGCTGAGAAATCCAGCTTTCTGTTTAAACAAATAAATGTCACAATAGTACTAGTTTTCTCATATGTACTTAAGCATTGCAGACCTTGATTAAAGCCTCATATTTTCAATCTCTAGCTTTAGATTTTTATTGCAAACTCGGAATACAACTGGAATTTTCTTTTTTTTTCTACCTGGAATAACATATATGCAACTAGGAGGCAAAGATAAAATTCTAGACAAAACAGAAGTAGCAATCAAGAAAGGAAAAAAAAAAAAAGGTTTGCAATCAAAAATTGTAAAAGAAGATATCATGTCTGGAAATAACTGGGTAACATGAGGTTCCAATAAGGAAGTTATATGTCAAATCTCATCCTGAAAATGAAGATGAAGAAATTTTTTGCCTTGTCTAGTAAAGTAAAAAATCAGCCCAAAATTGAAGAAACATACTTCACCTGTCCACAGAAGTGATAGATGTAAGGTCTTCCACTCTAAATATATATATATTTTTCCTTTTAATGTTTAAGGAGAATTTGTCTCCCTATTAGACTTTCAAAACAAACAAACAAAAACCAAAATATCTCTCAACTGGATTGTTTAGTCTGGACAAGATGTGGCTCAGGGGAGACCTTATCTCTCTTTACAACTGCATGAAAGAAGGTTGGGCCAAGGTAGGGATTGGCCTCTTTTCCCACATAACTAGTGATAGGACGAGAGGGAATGGCCTCAAGTTGTGCCAGGGGAGGTTCAGGTTGGATATCAGGAAAAATTTCTTCTCCAAAAGAGTGGTCAGGCACTAGAATGGACTACCCAGGGAAGGGGGTCACTGACCCTGGAAGTGTTCAAGAATCATTTGGGTATTGTACTAAGGAACATGGTTTAGTGGGGAAATATTGGTGGCAGGTGGACAGTTAGACTGCATGATCTTGCAGGTTTTTTCCAGTCTTGGTGATTCTGTGATCTATGATTCTACATACTGGAACAGGGAGTACTTTGTTACTGATTGTTTTAATGTTTAATTATCATTGAACTATCCATACTTCTATATCTAGTGTAGGAGAAGATCAGGTTCAAGAACATCTAACAAATCTGAATGTGTACAAGTCCATTGGACTTGATAAGATGCAAGTAGGAGTCCTGAGGAAACTGGTAGATGAATCTGCTTAGCCACTATCCATTGTATGTGAGAGGTCATGTAGTCCTGAGAAGTTCCCACTGACTGGAAAAGAGAAAACATATTCTCCATTTGTAAAAAGAGAATAAGTCCTGGGGGACTACAGACCAGTCAGTCTCAACTCTGTGTCCAGCAAGATCATGGAGCAGATCTTCCAGGAAATTGTACTAAGGCACATGGAAAACAAAAACCTGACTGGTGACACTCAACATGGCTTCAGTCAAGGCAAACCTTGAGTGACAAATGTGGAGTCTTTCTACAATGAAGTTACAGCATTGGTGGATAAGGGAAGAACACCTGACATCATCCACCTGAACTTGTGCAAGACATTTTGCATTGTCTTGCATTACATCTTTGTCTTTAAATTGAAAAAGCATGGATTTGATAGATGGACCACTTGATGGATTGGCTGGATGGTCACAGGCCAGCCCTGATCCTCCTACATCCCACTGATCAGAGGTTCAGCCAACAGTTCTATATCACCAGGTGTGAAGATTCATGTAGCAGCATGCACATCCTGAGGACCAGCCTGTGAGAACTATCAGTGCCACAAGGCACACACCTTTCAGAAGTAGAGAGAATTTCCAAACCAGCATAATGTATAACAGCAGGATGAAAAAGTTGTTGCTGAGCCCATTGGGATATCCATATAGTCTTATGAAAATGGCTGTGTCTTTGTGCATGAAGGGCAGGAGGAACTTGTGGTTGGGTAGGAGAGCATTTGGTTTGTTTTTCAAGAACCAGCGTAAGAGAATATAGATTACAGATATTTCTGTCTTGTATGAGTGAAGAGTTGTGTTGATCCTGCTGGGATTTCACTGTGTGACTGCACACAGAATTAGGGCTATCTTGCTCTTCAGGCGAATGTCTTCCTCTCCTCCATTTCTCTTGACTGACCAAAACAGTGTTTACTGTTTCTCTGGCAGCTGGCAGGTCAAAGAAATAGCCCAGATATCTGTTATGCACATTTTTTTATATCTCCTTTAATATCAGTCATTTGCCTAGAAATAAAATATATACTGTTGTACAATCAAACTAATCATCCACAGTTAGAATCACATATGCATATTGCACAGTCTTGGAGGAAAATTCCTCATAATAACAAATCTTTCACCTTTAAAAATAGAAAAATAATTAGCACAGTATACATATTTTGACAAAGGGCAACAAACTGAGCCCTGTACTTCAAACGGAACATCCTGTCTGTGGATCTGATCTCACATCAGTTGTCTTAGCTAGCGTGCAGAACTTTGCTTATGCTTTAGGGTCTTGAGCACCTCCACTGGAACATTTCAGGTTATGGATCGAGGAAGGTTTGGTCTTCTGCATTGCTCCCCTGGATTCATAGTTTGTTGGTCATCCTTACAGTCAAGAAAACATCAGTTAAATAAAACAGAGCAGCGCTTTTTTTCAAAAGTTTCAGTTTATTTCATGCAAGAATGGTTTTAGTCTTATGATCAAAACAAGTAATGTACTGTAGTGTAACATAAATTGTCATGACTTAAATAGATTTAGACTTGACAGGCTGTGGAGTATTCAAGTCATTCAAGTATAAAAGCAATGAATGGCATTATGCCCATCACAACTAGTGTGGCTGTCACCGTGATCACTTATGCAGCATTCTGGAAACAAGGACAATTCAAATCTTCAAATCACAAAGGATCTGCTTTGGTATTGCTTTTTATTTCCCAGTGTTTGCTGAACTTCTTTTATAACTAGTTTTCCAGTAATATCAGTCATTTGCCTGGGAGTATAATGTATATTGTTATACAACCAAAATAATGATCTCTATACAATTAGAATTACATTTGCATACTTCACAGTCTTAAGGGAAAATTCCTTATAATATCACAGCAGAATAAACTGGCAGAAGGTCTGGCACCAGGACTGTCAGTAGGAGTAACAAGGAGAAGAATTAGAAAGCCCTTAAGACTTCAGAATGTCTGTATATAAGCACATGCAGAAATTCCATTAACAGGAACAGCCTGTGTGACAGTAAGCTTACAGAGCATATGTTGCTATATATTCTCAAAATCACAGTAAGCATCCACAATTTTCAGCACAACATCACTTAGTGGAAATAGCATTAGCAGAGACAGAGGATACAGTGGAGTGGAGATCAGTATGTGCTAGAGGCAAGAAATGTGCACACCTGAGAAGCTTGTGCTGTTGTCCATCAGAGGTGGAGAACTGGGCACTGTTCAAATCCTGCTGAATGCATAGACCTTACCTAATCTGGTGTCCTTTCCGTGAGAAGCAGATGTGACTTTTGCTCAGTTTGAGTAGCAGTCATAGAAAGGATTCACTTCACCCATGTTTTCTGGAGCAGCTTCTCCTGCAGTACTGAAATCACTGCCTGTCTTGCACTGCGGCTGGTCCCCTGACAGGGGAGCAGAAGTAGGGCCCAGCTCCAGAAGCACTGTGTGCCACAGGAGTAGCTCTGATCCTGCTGCCCAAAGTCATCTCCATTTCAGTATCAGTTTGTCATGCTCAGTTCTAGAACAGTTTTTATTTTGTGTGCAGAAACCTCTACAGTTCCTTTCAACTAGGATTTTCCCAGGAAATAAACCAGCAATGGAAGAAGAGGGAGTTTCCTCTCTGTGCCTATACCAGTTAATACCGATGCTTCGGCAGCTAAAAAGAAACCTAGGGACTATTCAAACCACAGGAAAACTTAGACTTGGATGCTGATATTCCGTTATATAGTAAACATTTGGCATAAGGCATAATTCAGTGAGAATGTTGTTCTCTGGCTCAGTGTCCAACAGTCCCTCCCTCTCTGCTGCACTATGCAAGAAGCTTGGCTCATAGAAATGTAGAATCATTAAGGTTGGAGAAGACCATTAAGATCATCAAGACCAACCATCAGTTCATCCCCAGCATGCTCACTAACCACGTCCCTCAGTGCCACATCTACCCTTTTCTTGAACACCTCCAGGGATGGTGACTCCACCACCTCCCTGCGCAGCCAGTTCCAGTACATCACTACTCTTTCTGAGGAGAAATTTTTCCTAATACCTAAACCTCCCCTGGTGCAACTTAAAGCCATTATCTCTTGTCCTGTCATGAGTTATCTTGGAAAAGAGACTGACCTCCGATGCTGGCTCCAGCTGAAGGCAGTGGAAGTCTGCACTGGGAAGCACTTCCAAATGTTATTCTTCAACATGAGTATGTGTTGTGTGTTGGATAAAATTATGTTTTCTTCTTCAACGGGCCATTTACAAGGCAGTAGCCTTCTCTCCCTCCCCACCCAATCTCTATCCTCTCAATGTGATTACAGTCCATTTCATTCCATAATAGGTTTCTTTTATTATTCCCTCAGGCATGCAAATCAAATTTTACTCAGCACCGAAATCTTTGTTCTACAAAGAACGCTGGCATGAAGTGCAGCAAAAAAATAGCTTTGCTGTTGAATACGATCTGTGTTAATAGAACTCCACTATCTTTTCACTTTGAAAGTAAACATCTGTCAAAGTTTATTTGCTCCATTGGAAAGGCAGGAGCATCTTAAGGGAAAGCACATGATAAAAGCAGATAGATTATTTTGCAATTATACCTTTCTCTATCTAAATGTTTAATTAGATAAGCTGCCACAGAGACGGAATACTTAGGCATCCATCTGTCCCATTATCGATGTTACAAATGTAATGGAAGTCTTGGCACATTTGATCACAGAAGACACAATGAAAGCAGGAGGCTGGTGGTCTCAAAACAGGCCAATTTCATACAACTTTTCAGCTCAGCTGAGTGGCTCTTTTGTGTAGGACAGCTGTCAGTGGTCAATCTTGTGCTATCACAGCTTGGGATACGCTAACCTGCATTCAAATGCCTATCTTATATCTGAAGCCATGGCATCTCTTGTCCCTCTGTGATTATTGCTCTTCAGTATATGTTTATATGCAATTCCAAAGATGGCTAAATAGTTTTATGTGCCTGTCACAATATTAGTTTGGTTGCAGACATTTTAAATGCAGTGGTAATACAGGTTTCCAATGCAGTCCTTACTTCATTCTGGTCTCTGAAAAACCAGAAAACTCTGAAAAACTCCTCTCTCCTCATAGGAGAGAGGATAAGATTTCCATCACACAGAGCCAGCAAGCTCAGGCAGTGCATGAGTACATGGAGGAAGAAAAAAAGAGAATGAAGTAAATAAGCTTCTAGAAATAGATGAGAGTTTTCCTGATTGACATGTAAGTGTAGCCCTGTTCTGTGGTTACTGATGACTTTTCTGCTCAGAAAGAAAACTCAAGTTTCGTACAAATACTGTGTTTTGTAAAATTGCAGTCAGTAAATACTTAAGTTTAAGGACTCTGTTACCATTAAAGCCCACAAGATTACAAGTGTTTAGTTTCACAGCACCTCATAAAGCACAGAGGTTTGTCACCATGTGTGTTTTATAGGTGGTGTTATGCTCGTGTGCAGCCCATGTAGCAATTAGAGCTGTAGAGTGAAAGTCAAGAATTTCAGGTGGGATTCATCTGACCAAATGTAAGAATAAGATTCAACTCCACATTAATAAATCTAAATATTCACTGAGCACCCAAGCTTCAAGAAGAAGTACAGTCAATGGAGATTTTAGTTCATCCTGACCAGTATGCTTTCAGTATGGCTCAGACTCTTGTGAGCTGTCAGCTGGGTCTTGTCCTGTATATTAGCACTAGCAGTACACCGTAAGATTCTTCCTGGGCTCCATCTTTAGAAAATAACACTTTTAGTTGTGTATATTATCTGCTAGTATGGATATCTTGGATACTTAAGGCATTACAAATAGGGAAATAGGAGTTTCTGGTGTATTACTAATTTCCTTCCTTCTTCAAAGATCAGTAGGATCCAAATACTTAATATTTATAAATACATCTAAATCCTAAAGTCAATGAAAGCAATAGTGTAGGAAGAATCCTAGCTATTACATGGTTATCTGCATAACAAATTTTTCTCCTACACTGTTCTCGGAGTTATTATTATTTATTGTTATGTCATCTGCAGCATATTCTGTTTTTGAAAATATATTAAACTGAGCATATCAATTGCTTTACAAGAGGTAAGAAATTATGAAAAGTAATGGAGAGCATTTCGCTCTCAACAATGAGAGAAGAGACTGAATAATCAGTCACAAGGAGATGAGGTCTCATAATCCATTCTCTCCCAGTTTATTGTTTTTACGTTGTTATTTAATGACTCTTTTACTAGTGTTTTGGAAGTCTGATCTTTTATGTTGGGGTCCTAGTTTGAAGCCTTTTGGTGATTTTTATTTCTGGATACTATTTTGGAGACATTTGGTGAGATGATTTGTATAGGAAAAATAGAGGAAAATATAGGAAACTTTTGCAATGAAAGGGAAAAGAAAGTGAAATACAGCTAGTTTCATGCCTGGCTGCAGACCTGAATGCAGGACATGAGCACTCCTAAATTCACAAACGAATCTCAACTAGGTTCTGTTGAATACCAAAACCACTCATTTGTATCTTCCATGAGTTTTACTTCAATTATACTTCAAGGTCCATTTTTAACCAAAAACTGGGCTGTGCAGCTCATGGGTTATTATTTCTGTTTGCTTAACTTGTCAAAATAGGATGATGTAGCACTTCCAGTATTCCGTAATCTTTATCTGTATGCCTTCAGCCACTACATAAGAGATTTAGAGATATAAATCTTTTTTAAACTACTCATCACTATTATGCCCCTTTATACCATTACAAAGAAAAACAATTATTTTTTTTTAATCAGAGAGATGGAGAAATTAATGCTTCTGCATCATCTGCTTTTGCAGAAGTTACTGAAACACTTTAGAAGAGGCAAATGTCACTGTAAATCAATATTTCCAATTGCAGGGCAGAATGATCTCCTTCCAGTGGCTGAGGAGCAGCTGAATTCAGACACAATTGTAAAGCCATAATACAGCAGACAAGCACACCTGCACTCTGAAATGAGTATATTACTTTTCACAGATTCATTTTTCTGTACTGTTAAAAGAACACAAACTTAGCATAAGCCTGTTAATTTCTCTTCTCACTCTCTCTACTACAGTTATCTTTCTGATCCATATCATCCTGATTTGGACACCAACACTGAATACAAACAATATCGCCAAACTATTTTTTTTTCTGTGTCTCTGTTCTTTACCTCGATTTCCTCTATCTGTTTTATTATTGCAGTATTTGTGCACTTCTCCCTCTGACCCCCAAGCTTGTGAGTGCTATGATTACACTTACTGAAATTCTACTGTAGGACAGAAAGCCAACAAGCCTGTAATCACTAAGCCTTTAATAACACAGGAGACAAACTGTAAAATATGCATCACTCATAGGCCCAAGACATTCTGGTTCCAATTGCCTTCAGTTGTTGCTGTAACAATACTTCTATACAGCCACTTTGTTGGGAGGTACAGGGTTTTTATTTTATCCAAAAGACATAAATATTCATAACAAATAGTATATACCAGAATAGTGAAACATTTCAGAGTCAGCCATCAGGTTCAACGACGTGTTAAATGCCAAGCATAGGAACTAAGAAGAAAAAAAAAAAAAGCAATTTTAATGGTGTTTTCTCTTATAGGGTGTCTGAAAAGGAGTACAACAAGACAAAGTGCTTGCTTAAATCTGGTCCTGCTTGCAAAATGGTTTTGAAAAAGCTGTTTTAGGGGAAAAAAGAACAAAAACTTTTTCAACTACAGAGGCTAATTTACAAAAATATTATAAAACTATCAGAAAGTTCTGTTTTTTTCATGAGCTTGACTTGCGGAATCAAACTCCATAACCCGAGATTAGGTTATAAAGCAGGTATGTTTATTACGGTGCTGCGCCCACACCGGATGCGAGGGGGTCAC
>NC_034410.1:140839661-140926235 GCF_002078875.1 Numida meleagris
CAACTCAGGGCCCCTAATTTAGTGGACAGTTAAACTAAGACCCAACTCAGGGCCCCTAACTCCCTAATTCAAGCTCATTCAAAATGATTCTATACTTAAATTGGAATTATTCAGGATGAATGTATGTGTTTTTATATCTCGTATGGCAAATTGGCATGGTGCTGTTGTGATTGAGGATTTTATTTTACAATTTGCACGAGAAGAGAAAGAAGAAAAAGCATTGATTTCAGGTCTACTCAGGTGAAAACAAGCTGAGAGCATTTCATTACAACTTTTATTCTGGAAAAAGGTCTCAAAAAGTCTTTCAGTTTGAAGAGCTTGTTAAAAGTGACTATTTTATTTTACAATGAAGAGAAAGGCTTTTCTTCTTCTCTGTGACAAATTCCACCAGTTAAACTTCTTTTTTCTTTCATGACAACAAATTGTTACACTTCCTGTAAAATTGATTTTTAATTTCATTAAGTCAATGTATTTATTTTGAATTTCAGCTTAATTTTTATTTTAGGTAGCTCTATATTAATTTAAAAAACAAGCTATTGTAAATACATGCTATGTAAATATATGCTAATATGTATATTAGGCAATGAAAAACAAGTTGTCTTTACAGTAATGGTAGTGTAGTTGAAATATAATTGAATCGTGGAATCACAGAATGGTTGGGGTTGTCAGGGACCTCTGGGCCCATCTGGCCCACCCCCTGCTCAAGCAGGGACACTCGGAGCAGGGGGCTCAGGAGCATGTCCATGTGGCTTACCCCACAGCACAGAAGTCCATCCTGATTTTCAGATGGAACCTTTGATGTTCCACTTTGAGCACGTTGCCTCTTGCCTTGTATCTGGACACCACTGAAAAGAGCCTGGCTCCATTTGGTTTGTACCCTCCCTTCAAGTATTTACGGATATTGGTTAGATACACTATAAGCCTCCTATTTTTCCAGGCTAAGTAGTCCCAGCTCTCCCACCTCATGAAGAGGTGCTCTGCTCCAGTCCTTCAGTCATCATGGTAGACCAATGCTGGACTCTCTGCAGAAACTGGATGATCTTTAAGGTTCCTTCCAACCAAAGTTGTTCTATGATTCTATGAAAGATATAGCATTTAGAACATGAAAACTAGGACACTCGATTTAGGAATTATAACATATTTTTGCTACAACTGTGTCCAATGTACTACCTCTCATCTATTCAAACTGTTACTAAACTATTGAACTCTATTAATTTTCAATGAAACAAACAGAGGTTGGGAAAGTATTCTGGGAGTCACTCTATTTTTGCGGTGCTCCTTATGACCTCTCATTTTATTCTGTACAGACAACTCTTGTTAGCTGCTGCTTGAAGCAGGGAAGGGAAAATTGCCTTTTTTATCTGATTCTGTTTCTCTCATGGGCTTAAGTTAGTTAGAAGCAGTGGGCATCACTGAGATTTCTCTCATTAACCAATTAAAAGAGATTATTAAGAAGTAAAAGACAAATTTCTCATTGGTTCATCAGTGATATTTGTAGTGGAAATTGAGCAGAGAATCACGTTGCATCCATGTCTGTGAAGAAATCCTCATTTTCTTTCTAGGGCTCATTTGCTATAAAGGGCGATACACCCTCTTACATGGTCAGCTGCCTCTGGGCTGGTCAGGCTCACCAGCTGCAAGTGTCCGATGTTCAGCTTGGTAATAGAGAAATCACCCTGTCTGCTCTTAGTGCAGCAGATTCACAGAGACACACTGTAGTAGGCGGTGACTGAAGGTACGGGATGGGACGCGCTAGGACCTCCCCTGCCCCAGAGGTTGTGGGTGTAGACGAAGCGAACAAAGAGATAAGGGAGATAAGGAAGGATATATAAGACTTTGTAACGGGGCAATAAACTCCATTTTGCCGCTCATCATATTGGTGTGTGCACGCGTCAGGATGGCCAGGGAGTAGGTGTTAGTCCTTGCAAACAGGGTGCAGTTTACGAACGGAATATCTGGTGCTGAGTAGTCAGCAACACACATACACAAAGTGTTTGGAAATGGTGTCTCCACTAAGGAAAACAGACCATGGTCTGTTTTATGGACCCGTAGGTGAGAAGTACAACATGGCTCTTGCCCAGAGAAATAAACATTCTTTTTTTTTTTTTTTAACCAGATGAGGAATCTTGTCAATATCCTGTGACATTTCTGTCTTCTTCTCAGCCAGTTTTTAAGAGAGAGCCTGGAACAAGTCAAAAGCACACACAGACCACATTAAGTTGGAAGACTGCTGGGTATAGACAGTCTTGAGATCCAACTTTTCTTTTCCTATATTTTTCCTTTATTCTCATTCAGTAGAAATCTCAGGTGGCAAGGGGAGGGAAAGAACAGAAATGGAGTGCATATTTTGTATGTAGAGATATTAAAACCTTCCCTGATTCTCTACAGTTGAAGAAAGTGTGAGCTGTTTAGATAGATTTCCATCTCCCTGGAGAGAGGACCAATTATGCTCTCCCTCATTGCCAGCCTCAAGCTATAGTGAGGTTACTTTCAGCTGTTCTTGTTTCCAGTTGACAACAATGTGAAGCTGGTTGAGATTAGATTAATATAGATTAGAAAATTTGCTATCAGAAAGCTAAAATTAAGTGACAGAAATCTCAGTTGACACAGGAACAGATAAGAAGCACAACCATTAGGACTCCACTGGAAAACTCATCCTAAATTTTAAACTAGGCTGTGATGAAGATGTTGAGATGTCATCACCTGGGCTTTCAGCTGCAATGGTGCTATCAAACTTGGCTTCTACAATCTGTAGGAAAGCCAATTTTCTCTTTCTTGTGTTTTTGTCACTTACTATGACAAAAGAAAAAAGGTGACTTCTGTTGAAGTCCCAAATTTCCTTTAAATTACAATAAAGCTTTGTGTGGGTAACCAAGCAGGTAGGGCTAACAACCTGTGTGGAGGGAAAACAGATGATTTGTAATTGGGTTGCATGGATGTCAGGATCCAGGTATCAAGATGCAGAGGTACAAGAACAAACTTCTTTGTGTGAATGCCTCTAGAGATTTACGGAGTAGACCTATCTAAAGACAAATTCTTGACTATCTCTGTTGGATTCTGTAATGTAGTTCAGTAAAATGCAGTGTAACTTGAAAGCTGAACAAAGCAGTATGTGAGAGAGGGAGGGAATGTTTAGTCTATGTTGGACTGCCTGATAAAGGCTTTGAAAAACAGGATTTTCCTTTTTCTATCTTGCCATAGTCCTATTACATGAAAAGTGCTCTGGGAGCCTTCCAGATGCCCAGAAGGATGCAAACACATACAAGCGATACCAGATAAAGTGGAAATCTTTGCAAACACACAGAAATCCCACATTCCTTCAGTAACCTGTAATAGGAATCTTAAACATGTCAGTGATCCCTGAGAAGTTCAGGTTTTATACAACACTTCACATAAAAATCTCAAAGAGTTTTAGGAATGTATTTACACTGCTCTTTTTCTTAAAGCAGAACCCCACTCCCCCCACCTCTTCCCAAAATAACAAAACTAAACTGGAAATCAGAGTACTAAAGTAATTTTTACAGGGTCACACAAGGACAATGTAAAAAAAAGAAGAGAGGAGTTCCCCATGCAGTTGGCAAGCGACTGAACTAGAGTCACCTGTGGACTGTCTTATGTAATTCAATTTTTTCAAGGGAATTTCTTTAGATATATTGTACATTATTATACATGTAATAATTATATATCTATGCATATATATAAAGTAAATCTTCTTAAAGAAACGGTTATTGGCGTAAGAGAAAATTTAATTTTAACTTCAAAATATAATCTCTTAGAAAAGGGAAACTAAGATTCCTGAGGAAATTCATTCCCTTTCTTCATGTTAATAACATTGAGTGATTCTGATAACAGTTTATTCAAACATAACATGCTTTCTCTCCAGTGGCATTTCTGACAAAAACATCGTTATTAAGGGTGGAAATGGTCTGTCTGCCTGTGAGAGCAGAAGGGTTTGACATTTTAGATGATTACTGCTCTGTATGATTGTCTTCTGCAAGTAAATTATTGGCCAGATCTAGGGAAGAAATGTTGAAACGTAACCAAAAAAAAGGTCAAAACTTGACCATTAATGTCATTAGAAAAACAAAACATTTTCCTCACCAACTACCTTTCACAACAAGTTGATTCAGAAAAAAAATCCCAGTAAAACACAATTTCCAGAGATTCTGAAGAGCTAAGGGCAGTATGGAGGGAAGGAAAAAGAAGCTGATGAGAGAGGGTAGAAAAGTCCATGTGAAATGGGGGATGGAAGAATGATGAGTTTTTGTGAGTCTGTTGTTTTGACAAGCTCCCCATGAGCAACAGTTAGGCGAAATTCATAGGAACTGGTTTTAAGGGAGAAGCAAATCTCTTCAGCTTTTCCAGAACATGTAACTCAGCAAGATCATACCTGAAAATCCAGTCTCCAAAATTAAGCTTAATCTCACAAAGATGTAAAGGTAATAGTACTCCATACATTGAAATATCTGGATAATTTATATAGCAATATTTCTTTACCATTGTAGCGCATAAAGGCAAATTGGTTTTTAGTTTTCTTTTTCTAAGGTGTCCTTTTGTACTTCTCATATGTAAAGATTTCTCTACTAAAAATAACATGTCTCTATATTAAGAATTATATTAAATTTGAATTAAGTTTGGAAGTGCACTTTAATAACTACAGATATTCCAGGGGAATTATGTTTACATATCAAAAAAGTATTGCAAATCAAGAGAATTCAGAGTCATAATTAAATCTAAAAGAAACACAGTTTAGAAATAGAATTGTATGGTTTAGGTATCTCAAGAGTATTAATTCAGCCGTAGGATAATGTTTTGAAGAAACAGTGTCAAAATTGCAGTGATCCTGATAGTTGCCATGATTGTTACATATGGGCTACTACAATCATACCTGTCATGAAGTAGAAGAGCAAAGACGCTGTTGGAGCAAGTCTCTGGTTCAGCTCCAAAATACACTGATATACAGACTTTTAGTCATGTGCATATCCAGTATTAAAGGATGGGCATTTCTATTCATGTGCATATCCAGTATTAAAGGATGGGCATTTCTATTACAGTAGTATATGTAAGCAATAATATTAACACTGTTTCTGTTTGTGCGTTTCCCTGCACAGACACCTGAAGCTCCTTGCTCTGCAAGGACTTTGACAGCTTTCCAGCTGAAGGTTTTGAGTAGAATACATGTACATGAATATTTAATTCCAGACTCTATTTGCATGCAGAAGCCAAGGTAAGGAATCTTGAACTCTCTTAACTTCTAAGTCCTTCATATAGCAGCCTTCAAAATGCTCTTTTAGCACAGCAATTATGTGAACTTATCGATACAGAGAATTTTTGAGAATAAATCTTTTTCCTAAGCAGAATTTTATTGTAATTTTTTTTGATCAATCAGCATTTCAACTGGATTTAGACATACAAGATACGTGGTATGGACAAGAGGTAATGGCTTTAAGTTGCACCAGAGAAGGTTCAAGTTGGATATTAAGAAGAATTTCTTCTCAGAAAGAATGGTGAGGTATTGGAACAGGTGGTGGAGTCACCATCCTTGGAGGTGTTCAAGAACCATGTAGATATGGCACTGAGGGACATGGTTCACTGGGTACAGTGGTGATAAGCTGATGGCTGGACTAGACGATTTTAGTGGTCTTTTCCAACCTTAATCGCAGAATCACAGAATCACAGAATTGTAGGGGTTGAAAGGGACCTCTAGAGATCATCGAGTCCAACCCTCCGCAAAGCACGCTCCCTACGGCAGTCTGCACAGGTAGGAGAATCCACAAGCTCCCTGGGCAGCCTGTTCCAGTGCTCCGTCACCCTCACTGTGAATAAGTTCCTTCGCATATTGGTGCAGAACTTCCTTTGCTCCAATTTATGGCCATTTACCCTTGTCTTGTCCCCACAGACCACTGAAAAGAGGTTGTCCATATCTCTTTGACTCCCACATTTAAGACATTTATAAACATTAATCAGATCCCCTCTGAGTCTTCTTTTCTCAGGGCTGAACAGACCCAGGTCACTCAGCCTTTCCTCACAGGTGAGATGCTCCAGGCCCTTTATCATCTTTGTGGCCCTCTGCTGGACTATCTCCAGGAGATCCCTGTCTTTTTTGTACTGAGGAGTACAGAATTGGACACAATACTCCAGGTGAGGCCTGACTAGGGCAAAGTAAAGGGGGAGGATCATCTCCTTTGACCTGCCGGCCACACTCCTTTTAATGCACACCCAGATCCCATTGGCCTTCTTGGCCGCCAGGGCACACTGATTCTATGATTCTGTGATTTTATGGTTCTATGAGTATTGCCATAGCTGTATTTAGTAGCCATCATATGACACAAGAGCTGAGTTTCATCAATGACAAGACTGGGGGGGAACTCATGACCGCAGAGTGGAAAGCAGGAAGTGTGAGAACTAAACTTGCTCTATACTACCTGCAAATGTCCTGCCTGGATATAAAAAGAACATGAACATATCTTTCTCTGATGGAAAAAAAATATAGGTGTGTTTGGTAACTTCCCTTGGATGATACTGGAAAATCACACTGGATGTGGCTACTGTCTGTCATACAGAAGGTTAGAAGACATTGAACTCTTTGTGATGTTCTCTTCCCCGTTACTTGCCATTGAATACACATGTAGGCTAAACAATTCATTGCCTCTGAGATCCATTGTCACAAATTTCTGACAGTTTCAGATACTGGTAACTACTTGTTTCCCTTGCAATGAAATACAGACAGCTTGAAGGCCATCCTGAGAGGAAAGCTGGGTGTTTCTTGTTCAGAGGGCAGGGATACAAGGGTTTCTCTGAATAATTCTTCTCACTAAACCTCATCTACTTCTTGTGCTTTTTCCACTATCTATACTAGGCCATATTTTTAAAAGGCTTGGAAAAGGCGGTAAGCTAACCAACTTCGGTGATAATACTAAAATATTTGGGATAGTAAAGGAAATAGCCTGTGCTATGCCCCATGTGTTACAAACTCAGTGACTGGCAGGTGGAACTCAGTGGAGATAAAGTGACACATGAGATAGAAATCAGTCCCAGTTCTACGTATAACGTGACAGAATCTGCACTGACCAGTGA
Organism: Numida meleagris; assembly: GCF_002078875.1. NCBI lineage: Eukaryota > Metazoa > Chordata > Aves > Galliformes > Numididae > Numida > Numida meleagris. The sequence goes on from NC_034410.1 coordinate 140,846,739, forward strand.
CACTCAGGTGTGAGATCCTGGGGCTGTGACAGTATTGTGAAAACACTGTACTGGCGCACTTCAACTGTCAAGAAAGGAAGTCAAATGTTAACAATTACTAGAAAAGGGGTAAAGAATGAAGTGAAATGAAAGAAGATTACTATGTTGCTGTATAAATCCATATATTTACCACACTTTAAATTCTGTTTACAGTTCTGGTATTCTTACCTTGTAAGGTTGTATAAGACTGGGAGAGATTTAGAGAAGCATCTCAGGTGCAACTAAAGTGAGAAAATGCACATAAGTGACTATACAGGAAAACCTCTATTTGGATGAGATGGCTTAGGATATCTACAGAGAGGAGGAATAGAAGGAGAGATAGAGCTGGGTTCTGTCAAAATTATTGTTAGCATGGAAAGCTTTGGTAAAATAGATTATTTACAACCTCCTTCAGCAAAAGAAATACGGACATCAAATTCGAGTGAAGAGAAGGAGACTGGTAATGAAAAAGAAACTATTTCTTCACATAGCATACAGTGAATCCGAGGTCCTCCTTCTACACGATGTAGCTGATGACATGGATTTCATAGGCTCTAGGAGATGTTACACAAATTAATGAAGGAAAAACCTATTGATAATTAATAATTTAGAAGTGATATTCAAGAGAAAAAGTTAAAAGAAAAAAGAAATGGGGAAAAAATGAAAGATGTTCTCCAAAATACGGACAGAAAAAAATAAAATAGAACTGTTCACAAAGAGAATATTTTTTGATATTTCTTTGTGGGCTGCACTTACCATTACAATTACCAGTAGTAAAATTTTAGATTTTGAATTTTAAAATTTAGATTTTGTAATGAGTTCATTGACAAGTCATTAACAACTGTCCCATTGGTCCATGTCTTCAGAAAATCATAGAATCATTAAGGTTGGAAAAGACCACTAAGATCATTCATTCCAACCATCAATCCATCACGCTCTCTAAACCACATAGTTCAGTGCTGTATCTCCATGTTTCTTGAACACCTCTAGAGCTGGTGACTCCATCACCACCCTGGGCAGCTATTCCAACGCTTCTCCACTCTTTCTGAGACAAAAGATAGCCATCTTTGATAAAGACACAAGGAGCAGCAAGGTTGTTTTTGGAGTAACGCATCTGTCTCCTTAGAGGATCAACTCAGAAGGCTGCAGTACTTTAATTGCACAGGGAAAATGAGCAGAAGAAAGGACAGGTAGCAGAAGCTGGAGAGTTAGCAGCCTGGTAATATAACACAAATAAGGAGTCAAAACAGCTTTATTTTATTTGCCATTGATGGTGGAAAATTTTGCTCTTGCAGATAACCTGGAGCACAGTCAGGTAGGTTCAATACCCAAGATGAAGTGAAGAGTAATGATGGGACATTTGTGGATTTCAAAAAGCAGCTGCTTCCTTCCTTTGTTGCCACTGCAATGATTTGAGACTGCAACCAGATGGAAAGGTCACCCACATAATGGTAAGGGAGGCATCCATGAAAACACATAGTTCTTAAAACAGGAAGAAATAAAAACAAGGAAACAACAACAAAAAAAGCACAACCATAGACAAACTGTAGAAGTTGTTGGGTTGTGGCTATTTAATTTCTATCAGAACTATAGAGGCAGAAAGAAAAGACTGATTCACACCGACAGGGAAAAGTAAGGTTAAAATATAAACAATCTCCTCGGTCTCCTGGAGCCTGGCTCATCTTCATGCCTCTGCGTGACATGATTAGATTTGTTTCAAGCTCTGGAAGCCCACAGGACCGTCTGGCTGGAGGCCCTGGATGCGATCTCTGTTTCAGGGTGTATATTACACAAATGCCTTTGATGAGATCAGATATTTGGCAAGTCACTTGAAAAATATCTGAAGGACTGCAGTGTGCTTTGCACTCCCCTTCCCTCTAAAATTCCTGCTAACACAGGGGCCAGAAGTTAATATGGCTGCAGAAGTGATGTGAATTCTATTAAACCAGGGTTAAGATCTGAGCTGTTGCCCTAAATCTCCATATCGGTTCAGCAGAACCAAGCATGGCTGCAGAGTGCCCAAAGTAGCCACTCCTGTAGGCTGCATCAAAACCTGCTGTGTTCAGTTAGCCAAAAAAAAAAAAAAAAAAAAAAGACCTTGAGAGACATGTCTTGTGCCTCCACATGTTAAGGCTCCTGGATACTGATTTTCTAAGCCTGAGAGTCCTTGGACACTCTCCCTGAATTTAGCAGTGGCAAACATCCCACACCCCTACATGTAATGCCATGGCGTTAGCTCTGTTCATAGAATCACAGGATCTTTAAGGTTTGAAAAGACCACTAAGATCATCTAGTCCAACCATCAGCCCATCACCACCATGTCCCTAAACTAAACCATGCTCCTAAAACATGACTTGTTCCACATGGGAGGCAATTGAACACACCACGTGCATAAAGCAAGAATGTTCCCCACTCCCACCTTTTATCAGAGGAAGTATTTTTCTTCATCCATGATGTATAGAGAATTCAGCAGACAGTGGCTAAATGCAATGGCTCAGACCACATCCCAGGAAGTGTTCATGATCCTGGTATGACTAAGCTAGACGCCCATGTGTGAGGTTACTTAGAAAAAACATGAAGTACACATTGGAGCTTCCAGACCATTAACCATGAGCTGTGCCTCTAGTCCTGGGAGGTTCAGTCTTGCACCATATACTTGGCTGCAATGTCATCCAACCCTACGAGTGACTTCTACTTGGAGCACTTTCCCAGCCAGCAGTCCCAGAGTCACCAGATGAAAATCTTGGCATCTGCACTTGTGTACTGCAGTGTCATCCATGTGTGAAAATGGCATACTTACAGTGGAGCTTTGAACTCAAGCCTATAAATTTGATACCACAATGACTTTGGGGCGAGGCAGTCACTGTTTTATTTCTTTCACAAAAGATTCTGAGATCAAAAGGTGAAAAATAAAGGATAAAAAATTGCAATTGAAGGGATGAAAGGGATGGTTATTATATTTTTCCTATTTTTTTCTGAAGGGAAGTTACTGAAGGGTACCATTATAAGATTATGTTTAATTTACAGGTGAAAACACAGACAAGAATAGCTGCCTCAAAGACTTTTTTGACAGAATAATTCATGTTGACTTTCTATAGAGAAAAACAACATCTCTTCCTGAGTCAAATCAAAACTGGGTCCTGGAATGTTTCAGAGGGCGGTGCTTCATCAGCTCGGTGTTGTAAAGGTACAATGTAGAGAGAGAAAAAAAAAGTAGAATTTACTGTGTGTTTTAGGAATCTAAATCCAATTTTCCACAAGTACTCAGAAGACAGGTGCCAAGTAAACTGTCTGCTCTGAAAATGACGTCCTAGTTTCTCAGTCACTTAGGTGACCTTTTAAAAATATTGACTGAGAGTCTGTACTTCAATCTTTTAGAGCCCATGGTGTGGAAGAAGGGAACATACTTAATTCCCTTTCTTACAGGAACAAAGACAAGCTTGCTCATGCTACTGTGAATACACACCTTTCTGCATTGGTCCAGTTCTGGATCACCCGAGCAAGGAATTGATTTTCACCCTGCATGCATCATACTGCAATACTTTAACCTTACTCAAGCCACATTTTCATGTAAGAGAGAGGAATTAGATTATTATTCCCTGGAATTACTGATTTCCAGAGAAGCAGTATCTTGGAAAATAGCATACAGGCACTTCAGTAATATCTAAGACAACAGATAACAAATCTTTTTCTTGTTCAATTCCTGAGCCTGGAAATTCATTGGGGACAGGGTAAAATGTGGTCACTGCTATCAAAGTGCATTGTCTGCTCTGGGAACAGAATTTTGGATGTGAACCAAAACTTTCTTGAGGGAGATATGTTTGTTATTCAGACAGTAAAACATTACGATTAACACCTGATGGGGCATTAAAGAGCAATAAAATCCTGCTCCCTGGAAAAGATTACTTAGAAAGGGACTGTCTGCATTTTGGCAAGCAAGTGTATAGCAGATGAGCTTCGCCTTCAGTGCAGAACAGGATTTATGCAGTCACTTTGTGGCTCTCAGAAAGGCAGAACTACTCAGTCAACTGCAGACATGAACAGACAGATTCTGCTTCTGTTCACACCAAAACGCCCAGTCTAGAGGAACTCTTGTCCTACTTTTAGATTGTAAATACAAACAAAATATGTGCAAATTAAGTGTACCAGTTTGGGGAGCTCTCTGCCCCCGCACAAACTGAAATGCAGTGATCCCACTGGTGATCCCACAGGAACCACTGTGGACTTCAGATCTGCTGTTTCCCATTGATGTGCCTGAGGAATTATTTCTCTCTTTCACCATCAAATGGAAAGACAGAGAGTTGGATGGAGTCTCACCACTAACTTTCATACAGGGCATGCCTTGGGCTCTGTATGCACAGGCAATTTGTTTGATGCTACTTGACCTCTTGTCACTTCTATAGGACAATCCTTCAAAACATGTCTGATATGAGTATGACACAGTCCCACATCTGACACAGGTGTTTCTGAAAAAAAGCAAAAAATATATCAAGTTTCTTCCAAACACAGAAAGCTAGAAAAAAAGGATGGCCTCTATGCAGGATATAGCAATAACCAATGGCATGCCACAGGCTTCAAGTTCTTTAGAAGACCACACTCTGTGGTACATTTCTTTCCCTGCTGCTGGATGCCACAACAGCAACATACTTCATAATGCAGGTGCCTTGCTGAAGGTCCAGATCCCAGACAGCCTTCCTTTATCTGTGTTAGTCAAGATCTAACACCAACTCACTTCAGACACTGATGAACCAGAGCCTAAGGGGATATATATACTTAAATTTTCACTTCTGTATACACTAATGCTCTTTGAAGTTCCTACTTTAGTCTAAAATGGAATATGATCCATTAGGGACATACTATATGAAATAAAAAAGATGGCTGGGGTTTGCTGGCCACTCTCATTAACAGACTCTGCTGAGTGTCAGCTGCTGAACCATGAGTTTACATTTTTTCAAAGTGAATAGTTATTCTGAGTTGCCATTTTTGATCGTTCAGCTTTAAAAATCTTTAAACCATTTTAAAGAACCAGAAAATCTCTTTGTTTTTTCTTCTTTCTTTCCTTTTTTTTTTTTTCATTCTGAAAGAAGACTTCAGATGAGAATGAAAATTAACAGCCAACCCTGGCAAATCTAGGTCACTGGTGTCTGATGTGAGATTAATGTGGAGTTACAGCTACAGTTTTCTTCAAGTGCATACACCCCTGGGTCAAACTGAATCCAAATGTAGAATCAGAGAATCACCAAGATTGGAAAAGACCTCCAAGATCATCCAGACAAACTATCCACCAATCACCAACATTTCTGCACTAAACCACTTTCCTTAGTGAAACATCTAAACATTTCTTGAACACCTCCAGGGACGGTGACTACGCCACCTCCCTGGGCAGCTCATTCCAGCACCTGACCACACTCTCAGAAAAGAAATTTCTCCTAACATCCAACCTAAATCTCTCCTGGTGCAACTTGAGGCCATTCCCTCTAGTCCTATTGCTAGTTAAGTGGCAGAGGAGGCTGATCCGCACCTCACCACAACCTCCTTCCAGGTAGTTATAGAGAGCTATAAGGTCTCCTCTGAGTCTGCTCTTCTCCAGTCTGAACAATCCCAGCACCCTCAGCTGCTCCTCATAAGACTTGTGCTCCAGACCCCTCTCCAGCTTCGTTGCCCTTCTCTGAACACAGCAACCTTAACAGTGCTGTGTACAGAGGGATGATCACCTCTCTGTTCCTGCTGGCTGCACTATTTCTGACACAAGCCAAGATGCCTTTAGCCTTTTTGACTACCTGGGCACACTGCTGGCTCATGTTTGGGTGAGCATCAACCAACACCCCCAGGTCTAGTTTCTTCCACACAGTCTTCCAGCCACCTGGATGGATTTACACCCGTAGAAAGTGAGATCAAGTACTCATCACTTTGTTTGGAGAAGATGGGTGATTAAGGTAGTGTATTAAGAGAAATGATAAACCAGTACCCATATATCATCATTATGTTGATGACTGAGAGAGGAAAATAGCTGAGACGGCATATCTGTCAGTAAAAGGAAATCAAATATCATACTGAAGCTCTGGACCGTGCTTCATGGCATACCAACAGATCAGGAATCTCATTACTCGGCTCCAGTGGAGTTTTTCATAGGGTTGAATTTTATCCATTATTTGCAGAATTGAAAAGGGGTTCCTTCTTCATAGCTAGGGAATATGATAGTATAGAAATGCCTTGCTGCACTGAGTGATTTTCCCTATTCTGTAGTGGAAGTGCTCACCCACCAAAGACAGGAAAGACAGCAGCACAGGATGATGAACAAGCTTGTGTTAGTGATAGCTGCCAGAGAGGAAGAATAAAAATGACTTCTCATCCTACTCCTTTCTTTTGAATCTCTTCTTCTGTAGAATCTGCAGTCAAAACTTCATAGTCTAGTTTGTAGAAGTGATACTCTTTAATATATAAAATAGTGTGGGGGTGTTGTTGTTTAACCTAGGAGGCAGCTCAGCACCACACAGCCGTTTGTTCACTCAGCCACCAGGATTGGGAGTTGGAAAAACGTAAAACCACTGGAGTAGAAATGCAGTCAAGTTAGACAAATATTAAGGGACTTGGGCAAGTATAAGGAGAGGTAAAAGTAATATTACAGAGAAAATGAAGAAGAGGAAATAGAGCAGAATGGCTAAAGTTTGAAGGAACCAAAACTATTCCAATGTCAGCCTTCTCAAAGACAGTAACAGCCAACTGAACTGAACAACACTCATGTGATAACAGAAACTTCCTTAACTCATCTGCTCTGAAACCCCTTAACAACATCAGGGAGAGTTTTGTCCTGCACCAAGAACTGCACCCCGAGACAATTCTAGATACAATTTTGTAGCTAGCAAAAGCAAGAAAAAGAAAAGAGTATGTAGCTTTATAGACACAAACCATAGTAGTCCATTTGATTTTAAGAACACGGTATTGTTCCTATCCAATTTTATTTGTTATTGATAGGAATAGGTGCTGTTTGTCATTCTCCTCTAAATATGTAAGCAGATTCAGCTTTGGGAAAGCTTTACGTCAACTGGAAACAATTTGGAACAAAGTAAGGAGGGAGTTACAGAAAAATGGAATAGGCTGGAAAAGCATGTGAAGATTCAAATGTTGCTAACAGCAAGAAATAATGACGAACAATATGCCAGGGGAAAGATCCCCAAAGGGGAACTACTATAATTAATTAAGGAAAGCAACCTTTGCAATGGTGCATCTGTGCACTGAGTCACAAGAAATGACTGTCCAGTATAATTTAATATGCATTTCTTACTTGAGGTTTAGGCACTTTCAGGTTTTGTGGTTTATTTGGTTGTTATTTTTTGCAGACTCTTTTGGCAGTTCACTCATGCTATTGACCTGCTTCTCTACCCAGTGATATCTGCTGTAACAACTACCTATATTAGTCATTCTGAGCAGTATCCATTCTGCATTATTACCCTCTGTTACTTTAATGCAGGGATGCATGTCATGGCAGTGACAAATGTAAGCAAAGAAAACTCAGTGATGTGCCTCTGCAGCTGTGCTACATGACAAACTGCATACATCAGTTGCCTATTATAGCCCTCACAGCTCATCCAAAGTAAACCTTCATGGGGTCCAAGGGTAGGCCTGGGAGCCAGAAATTCTTGCAGTGCTATCTTACCTCTTCAGAGATGATGATTTTGGGTGAGTCGCAAAATTTGCTGACGTTCTCATCTGTACATGAAGAAATTAGTCCTTGCCTCACTGCTTTGCAGTTGGTCTTTGGCTGCAGAATTAGTAACTGGGCCTCAAGTATTTCATTTGACATAGCATATCAGAATTGAATAGCTATGTATAATAAAATCCTGATCAGTAATAATTCTTCGGCCTTACAGGTCATTTTTTAATTATTATTATTTTATAACATATAAATTTGTATGTAACCAACCAACGAGCATTATTGAGGGATTAATCGGGACCTGTTTTTCCAGGTAAGTGACTCTGAAGCTTGAACTCTCATTTTAGAGATATATGTGAAGCTGAAATATATTGACATTCCTTCCAAATCAAAGGACTACTTGTTATATTGTTTCCTCCTCATTTTCCAGGTCATAGTATAATGTGCGGAAAGAAGACACATACTGAGGCAGAACATGAGGAATGTACATTCTGTTCATCTCAAAATCTCCTCTGAACTCTGTTGGATGGTCCAGGGATATGGATGTGTTTCTAAAGTAAAGTCAGTCTCGCAGGTGCTCACCAGTCAGACACCCACTGGATGCCTTATAAATCAGGCACAGAAATAGTTTCAGATAAGCATATAGCAGCCAAAATGAAAATATGATTGTATGCACATATGGAGTTCTTCCTCACTGCACATAAATCACTCCTACTGCAATTTGCGTATCTGTGCTTATTTGTCATCAAGACATTGAAGTGTCTGATGGTTGTCAGTGAGATAAATCAAGTCTCACTGTAACCATTGTGATGCAGTATTTTCCACCAATGCCTCTGAAGTTAGATATGATCAGTACTAAATTCCCAAGAATATTTACAACATCTGAGGTTAGAAAAGCAATGGTTTATTTTTTATGTTGTCTGATATTTTCCAGCTGTTTTTAATAAGTGCATCTCTTGAAGGGATCTGTATGAGTCACTGGCTTAGTACACAAAGCTTACTTTTCATTGTTAACCTCTCATAATTCACCTTAGCAGTGACTGCTACACTTTTCTATCCGAGGCAATACTAACAAACCCATTATGTTAAGAGACAATGTAATATGCTGCTGCTGGAAGATATGGTTCAACACTTCCTTCCATTTGAAGAGATGGCTATGCTCATTAGGGCAATCACTTGACAGCCACTGTCATAGTGAAGGTCATAGCAGGAAATAGGAAAAATTATTCAGAATATTTAGGTAGCAAAGACAGGAAAAATCCCTCAAGTCATGCTTGTCCTTTGTACCAGGTCAGAGGCTGCAGGCTGTCAATGACCTTGCCCTATTTTTCCTCTTCTAACTCTTTCCAGAAGCATCTTCAAACCAGATGGTTCTTCATGCCAATGACCATGAAGATATTCATTCTCTACCCTAGTGCAGACAGAGAGAAACACTGAATCATAGAAACGTCTCCATTGGAAGGGACCTCTCTTTTTAAATTTAGACTGGAGAAGACTCTGTTGTGGCCTTTCAATATCTAAAAGGGGATTATGAGGAAAAGGGGACAGACTCTCTAGCAGGATCTGTTGTGATAGCATAAGGGGAAATGGATTCAAAATACAAGAGGGAAGATTTACACTGGATATAAGGACAAAAATTTTTTATAATAAGGGTGATAAGGCCCTGGAACAGGTTACCCCGAGAAATGGTGGAAGCCCCATCCCTTGAGACATTCAAGGGAAGGCTGGACGGAGCTCTGAGCAACCTGATCTAGCTGTAGATGTCCCTCTTAACTGCAGGGGAATTGTATCAGATGACACTTAATTTCTTCACAACTCCTTTACCACTGTTGGAAGTCTGTGATTATATCCCCTTTAACTTTTCCTAATCTAAGGCTAGCAGAATGATTTACTTTAGCCTTTCCTCATGTGGTACATTCTCCAGCTATCTGATCTTATCAGTGGCACTCCAGTGGGCCATCTCCAGTTCTTCAAGGTTTCTCTTTAACTGAAAAGACCAAATCTGGAGCCATGGTTCAAGATGTGTCCTAATACATGCTGACTGGAGTAGAACGATCACATCCCTTGATCAGCTGGCTACAGGCTTGCAGATGTGGCCCAGGACTTGTTTTATCTTCATTGTTGCAAGGGCACATTGCTCCCTCATGTTCAACTTGCTTCCTGTCCAGGCCTCAAGTCCTTTTCTGCAGAAAATGGAAGCAAATAGGCAGTTATGGGCAAATTCAGAACAAGATACACCATTTAATCCACACTGGTGTCACAGTGTTAGTACCAGTGACCTCATGCTCCCCCAGTATACTACACCCAGGACTTTGGCTTTGAAATCTTTAATACGAAGGTCACTGCGCTCCACCAATTTTAAACAAGAAGACCAGTGTGGTAGCAAAGCCAACCTCTCTGGCATTAAACAGGAGGTAGATTTTGAACAGAGCATACAATCACAGATCTGTCCGTGCATGTATCCACTTTCTCTCAGCTTAAGACAGGGGTCCTGGGCAAAAATTAGGCTGTGACTAAGACTACAAATATTATGTACGTCATGTCTGGCATGTGATTAACATTTGTACTTCCTAACTAACACTTGTGTTTCTTTTTACTTTCTTTTTACATTTCTCATTTTTCTTGCTGCTGGTGAAATGTTGTGACAGTATGTTTCAGGTTAATTATGCATTATTCAGATTTCCTTTTCTAAGCTTTGAATAAGCCTTCAGTAAAGCCTTTTGGCTGTATTGAAAGTCCCTTGTTGCACGATTGACCTTTTTATCATTCTTTGTTTTATAAAAGCCCTCACAAAACTGCCTGCCTCCCTTCTCCATAAACAGTCTGAGCCTTTCAGATCCCTGTTTCCAGAATATCTGCAATGAGATTTTTTCACCATGGCATATGTTTGATTGCATCTCGCTCCTTGAATTTTCTTTTATTGTATCTTCTGCATTACTTCCTACACTGCTTCCCGTACAGCTGAACGCCATCTTTGCTTTCCTCTCAGCAGTCAAGCATTCTGCAACTATCAGAAGTCTACAGTGACATTCCTCACTTCCTACTAAGTATTTAAAGTGAATTTAAATATTTTTAAAAATAACATTTAAAAGCTATTTATGTGAATAGGTATTTCAATATACACTCACCGTATTTCTCTTTGGGGGAAAATAATTTTCATTTTCAAGTCTGGTTTTGGATGAGGAAGTTTTTCTTTTTCACTGCAATGGAAAGGACATTTGAATGGCTATTAAGTGGTGATGGGAGGAAAAGAAAAAGAAAAAAAGAGAGAAAAAGAAACAGAGAATAAAAAAGACAAAGATTAATAATGTCATATTGGAAATTTAAAATGGCACTTGCTATCTCTCCTTGTCACAGAAGTCAGCTTCCAAATCTTTATACAGAACAAGGATGCAGTTTTAATGAGGAGCAATACTACTGTTTACCCCAAGGTTTTCACCATTTTTCCCCCAATATTTTTTCTAATACTAATGGCATCCACAATTCTATATATCTCCCAAGCTGTGTTGCTAAGACATAGACTACAGACACATGCTGTGATCTTCATTCAGCAAGTAAAGATCAAAATGCTAATTTGGTCGGATTTTTAATGGATAGCTGATACAAAATACATTTCTGTCCACGAAGAATTACAATCTATATTCTAATTCCAAATAAAGGTTTAGAATTAGTGATCTTAGAGTACCATAAAACTGGAATAATGGAACACCAGTCTGTGCTGTAAGATGCTCTTGAGAATTCAAGCACAGTGCTTGTAATTTCAGGGGATAATTATTTCTCTGATAAGATCTTCCATATAAGAAACTTTGCATGTTTTGTGTATTTGTTTCTTGTACAAACAGTTTTCATTTTATTTACTAATTAAAGAGAAATGCAGACTGTAATACAGTTGCATGTTGCCACATAGTTCATACATGTCCTATCTCATATGCCTCATAGTCAAATAATAGAGCTATAGAGTAAATAATAACGAAGGCAAGTTAGTGGAAAGAAGCATTTAATTGCAGATAGATGCATTCCCTGGATTCAGCCAGACAAGTAAATTCTGGACACTAAGGACTACCTGGAAAAAGGAAAGGCTGCAGTGATTCTGTGAACTCACAAATCTTTTCATGTATGAATCTAGAAGTTACAATAGGTTCATTTACACATAAGTCAAGCAGCTGAAGCTAAGGAGTGCAGCAGATGGTAAAATCTTATCCATCAGTTGTTGTTATTGTCATATTTGTGTAGCCCCTGGGGTCTGAAACTCAGATGAACAAGAACTCTTTTCCACCATCTACTGATAAACTGGAGTAAGGGGCATAGTTAATTTTCACAGATAATATTTATGACAAGATGGATGTTTTTGAAGTTTTATTTACAGCTCATTCAAGGATGTGAATAAAAGGAACACAAACTTTCATTATCTCAAAAACACTTTTAAGGAGAAAAGTTCTGGCTCTTGTATCACTGGTTTATATAAAATGTAAATTCTGGCATAAGATAAAGAAAGAATAAAAGTTTGGTTTTCAGCCTATTCTTTCTATAATTCAATTAATTCATCATCATCATGGTAATATTTTCAGCTGCTTAGTTTTGGCTGCCAGTAAATTCTAATGAATATCTAATCAGCAAAGAAGACAGGAGAACAAAAGCTGTCCTGGATTTGGAGAGGCAATAAAGAGGTGAAATGGGATTTTTATTCCCTACCAGAGAAACTTCAACTACTGTGGAAGAGGCAACAGCCTGGACATCATGACCTTGCACTGCACTTGAATGTGACAGAGAAGGAATGGAGTGCAGAGGGGGCACTGTCTAAAACATGACAACATCACAAGGACAATGTGACAAGAGATGGCAGGATGGATGCACAGAGAGTTCCTTTCCTCTCTGGATGGAGTCCATCCTACCTTAGTGCTCTTCTACTCTGAGACTTCAGAGGGGAGACATAGCACAGGATTGGAACTAGATGATCTTTTAAGTATTTTTAAGGCCCCCTCCAACCTAAGCCATTCTATGATTCTATAATCACCAGGGCAAATATTGTCTTTTGATGTAAGCAGGGGAAATTGCCTCATTTACTTAGGTTTTTGGGGAACATCTCAAGCACGTGTTCATTAATTTTAAGTGGAATCCTGTAACTTGACCGGAAATCTGTCTTTCTTGATCCTGGCAACTTCTCTCAGAAGAAGTCACTTTATAAATATGTCATCACTCTTCATTGCTGAGATGCCTAGTATGTAATATTGGATTGTGGATGGTGGAGGCAGGGGGAAGAAACCTGTCTGCATGTTGTAACATCTAGGCAAGCATTGCTATGACAGGTATCACTTCTTATTTGAAGGCACAATGTTCTCCTTCTTAGTGACAAAGAAGCAGAAGGTGGGTGTTAGGAGCAAGGACAAGGTCTACAAATAGCTTTTTTGCAGGCAGGTGTGAATGTACCAAGTATGTACTTCAAGCCATCCAGAAGCATGTGAACATGAGTGGCTCACCTCTGGGATTGAATAAAGCGATCCCACCTCCCAGTAAAGCTTCTTGCCAGCTTAAAAAGAAATCTTCTGCCTAATTGCCAAAGGCAGAGAGAATTTCCTTGCACAAGAGGATCTCAGCTTCCCCTAGCATGTCCCACTGAAGCTCAGGAGACACTCCTGAGCTTCAGTGTTTTCAACTCACTCACCACTGCTTTCTCTCTCTTACATTGAACAGATGTAAAATTAAAACTCTCCCTGTCTCATTGTTGCTTTCCCGAGATGAAATTCTCTCTCTTCTGGCTGCTTTACAATAGAACCATTTGTAAACACAACTCAGTATCATTTCTGTTGTATAAAAACAGTGTTTTCCTGTCTGGATTCTCACCTTCTAGTTGGGAGCACAGGATTAAGACAGACAGCTCTTGCTGTCTTCCTATGAGATTTCAAACACTTTTATTGTTCCAAATGGTGGAAACTTCGTTACAGTAATGAAAGTCTGAAGTCTGAAAGACATCTAAAAGGGCAAATAGTAAAAGAAAACTCATAAGCTAAAATTTTTGAACCTCAGCATTTTAGTTCAGAGGTGTTGAATTTCTGGAAGAGAAATGAAACAAGCTCGTGCTTTTATTCACATTAGCTTGATCTGTTTCTTACTGACTGAAATTTGATGGCCTCTGAAGGTACTGTGCCCCTCTAAACTTCAAGCTTTCATGGAAGGTACAAAAAGAAGTCCAAACTGTGTGAATCAATATTCAATAGCTAAATTAGATTTCCACCTACACTCTCTGCACCTGCTCAGTGTTTTCAGACAGTCCCAACCCTCCACTTCACTCTTCCTTCTGCCAAAAAGTGAGCTCATGTCTTTTGGCATTCCAGGGCAGAAAATGAAGAGTGAGTTGATTCTGCTTGTCCAAATTGCTTGGTGACCATGTTTAATTTTTAGCTGCCCTCAGCTGTGTTGTTTTTCTCCATAAAGAAAATACAGGATGACAGAAATGTTTTTCAGCCCCGCCAAGGACCACTGAATCAAATTCCTAGCAGTCTTGAACTGTAGGGAGTAATACTCAAAAGAAAAATGAATCCTTGCATCTGAACTTTACTGTCTGAAACCTCCAGAAGAAACATTCATAGGTTGTTTCAGGACTGGTTTAGCCTTATGCTTCAGGGAGGACAACACTGAACCAAATCCTTGTCCCATGGAAAATGGTGTGTCAGACATCTTTCACTTCTAGGTAAGTTTTGTGTCATACCTTCCTCAGAGTTCCACACTTCTCAGATGTTGGATCCTTCGCTGCTGATTAGAAGTTCATTAGAATTTACTGGCAGCCAAAACTAAGCAGCTGAAAATATTCCTATGATGAATTAATCAATTTAATTTAGCATGCTCTATTTGTATGTCTTAATGACTTCCAGAAAGTCTTGCCTGGTGGCACAGAAATCTCGGAGGGAATACTGCTGTGCAGATGCAAGGAGGGCATTTCTAATTAACAAAAGAAGTTTCTAAATGCTGTTTTCCTAACTCAGCACTCTCATGACTGACACAGAGACACAGTACTTATAATTCCCGGTAATCTTTTTTTTATCCTTTTTATTTCTCATGGCTTTCTACCTCAACTATTTGGGACCTCTTTTCACCAAAATAGTAAACATTATTTCCCTGTATGTCCTTGACACCTCAAAGGTGGCAAATTATACCAATGGTAAGAATATTTAGAGCTTCCCACTTTTATTACCACTAAATGCATCATTAAGTGTAAATTGATTGCAGCAGAGAGTGCATTAGTTGTGAATGCAGTACAAAGCCCTGATTTTCTGCTGATACGACACAGTTTTCAGGGTGACTGCAACATTACTTCCCCAAAAGAACCTGACAAACACATGTGGGCTGGCCCACATGTTCGTATGAGGATCCAAGAACCCTTGGAGTCTTAAAGCACAGAGGGTTTTATTTGGCAAGCTAATCAGGTTAAGCTTTCCTCCTTTAGTAGTTTATCTTCTCACTCCAAAATGACTCTTTCATTCCCTTGTTACTCCACTTTTTGTGTGTTTAGGTCCCATGTCATCTAGATTCTGTGTAATTATTTTGGTCTCTCCATCTGCCTGACAAAAATCAAGTTCTACCTCAGGAAGGGTGAACCACCCCACTGTCTCCCAGTGTAGCTCATGGCAATATAGCCATACCCAGCTAGAAGTGGCACTATGACCACCTGAATAAAGCACATGCCAGAGCTTTTTTTTTCCCATACCCACATCCTTTTGCCACCCCAGCAGTCCTGTGGCCATCCAGGGGCATGATGTGACATGACATATTTTGTAAATGACAAAGAAAGGTTGATGGAAAATGTCCTGATAATTCTCACATTTAGAAGAAAAAGATAAACAGGATTATCATCTTGGCCCCTTTAGAGGTGCTGATTGCAGACGTGCTCAGGAAAGGTATAGACCAGCTGTAGCCATGTTGCTTTTAGAGAAAACTCTTTATCAGATACCAGTGCTGTTGCCAATGCTATAAAAGAGATGACTGAAGCACCAGGAAAAGATGTACTTATCTTATTTACTAAGGTAAATAAGTGCAACTGGAGCTCAGTCCATTTTCTGTCTGCCTTTAGTTTGGAGATCATACTCAGGCTAAGCACTTGTCCAATATTGTAGCTGACAATAAATAATAAAGTGAGCTGGCAAATCCTCCTTAAAGTCAACTGTAACATTTTCCACGATCATGAACTGAACCTGCACTCATTTTTTCCCTTTGACAGTGTACTTTCATGTCGTAGAATGATATTTGGAATCATTCAATTCATGGGGTCGGGAGCAGTAATACCTGAGAAAGCAGTGATTCTGCTGTTGTCCAGACAACAGCACATCATGGTGAAACATTTTCATCCCCCCAGGAATCAGCATACAGCTTCAGACCTTTTCTTCAGTTTTTTCTTGTGAGATTTGACTACTCTGATCTGCTGGCTTTTTATAAAAAGGTTCATCAGTGGATTTCTTTTGGCAATGTTTGTGCACCCATCTCCTTTTGGAATTTCTTTAAATAGGATAGATCTTTAAAAACTTAAGAAAACGTCTCCCTAAACAGTATATCATGTTTTCTTTCAGGGTAGGTTGTTATAAAGAGCATATCATGGTGATACATTCAAGGACCAATGGCCTAAAACATAGGAAGTTCCATGCAAATATACGGAAGAACTTCTTTACAGTAAGGGTGACAGAGCACTGGAACAGGTTGCCCAGAGAACTTGTGGAGTCTCCTTCTATGGAGATATTCAAGACCCGTCTGGATGCCTACCAGTGTGACCTGATGTAGGGAACCTGCTTTAGCAGGAGGATTGGACTCAGTGATCTCTAGAGGTGCCTTCCAACCCTTGTGATTCTGTTTGTGTGATCTTGTATCTAAGCATGCAAAAATAAAGGTCCTCCTGCAAAAGAGATTTCTACAGAAATGAACTAAGTGATGAATATTGACTTGGAACAAAATAGATGACAGACAGATAGATAGATAGATAGACATAGATACATAAATGAATGAATGAATAAATAAAACAAGATATTGGTACAAACAAACACTACTATGCAGATCTAATCCCTCTGTGATATCAGAATTTCCTTTTTGTTTTAAAAAACTAAGAGCATTTGAGCTAAGGCTCTTTAAGCTTTCAGATAACTGTTTGGAAGTCTCATAATTCCATGTTCTGAATGCTGAAATTGCAGATGCTTTCTAATGTGAATGCCTGGGGATTTTTCATTTTTGTTTCCCTTGTGGACAATTTTACATGGATAAACAATGATTCTGTGAAAGAACTTTTTCCATTGAAAAATTATTCCAAGAGGTAATTCTTGACCTTCTCTAAAATTGATACCATCTTCAGAATGTTCCTTAAAATCTACAGAGGAAAACTACTAATGGGTTGCCTCTTCACTTCTATCACTTCTGTCTCAAAATTAAGAAACACTTCGAATTTAAGAATTATAGTGAACCATAAAACCTTTTTGCACCAAGTTGTAAATCCTTCTACTTTATTACAGTAAGCATAAGGTTCTGACTTTTTTGGCACGGGTAGTTTTATTACACCTATCACTAAAAACAGATGTCAGCTAGTGAAAACTAATTCACTGGAGGGAAAAAGTTATCTAATTTTCCATGATTTCTACTAAAAGGTGAATGTTTGAGAAGCTCATATTGAATGGGAAATTATCCATCTTTTTTAATACAAGAAAAAAAGGCATTGTCTTGTTTCTCATCCTTATATTAAACTTTCTCAGAACTTTTCTCTCTTCCATGCTAGATATGATGTCAAAAACTTATTTTTTTATATGAAGATTTTAATCCCATTAACAAAAACATACAGAGGTTTTTGCAGTTCTTCTCTCTGCAGACTTTGTCCCTTTCTTTCTAAGCTCGGAAACACTTTTGTCTTGGGGGGAGGGAATTAACTCCTTCAGGTTAAATTTCTTTCTGAGCCAGGACTCTCTCACAGATGAATGTACCCTATTCCTCCCATCTCACACGGTACCACTGCTGCTAATAAGAGTGTCACTCCTTCAAGCTTCAAACCAAAAATGAGTTTTGTTTCTACTGTCAACTTTGTACAGTTGGGAGCACTCTTAAAACCAGGCTCACCTTGCAGACATGCTGTAAATACTTAAACCCTGACTACAGGGTCACTTCAGCTAAACTCATCATTTACTGTCAGGATTGGTTTTGTTTGTTTTTGCTTTTATTTTATGTATGTATTTATTTAATTACTTATGCAGAGATGGAACCTACATGAAACGTAACCTATAAACTGAGGTTTTATTTCTCTTCCAGGATGGACTGAGGACACGTCTGGCTCAGTAAAAACTCTCCAGAATTTGGTCTTTAAAAGAATTGTGGATACTAAGCTAGCAACAAGCAGTGTATATGAAAGTCTGTGAATTAATTGTTGGAGGGTTTAAGTCCACTTCTTAAGTATTTTCTCCTCTTCATGGGATACATATAGCATAGGAAGTACAGTGATGACAAGCCTTCTTGCTCCAGTTTTTCTGGCTCTCACATTCACCAAAGTGTTTCATTTTAAGATGTTCATATCCCTGAGGTTTTTTGCTACCCCTTACCAGACATTAATGTCTACTCCTTATCTTACTTATAAGTTAGGAGAATAACCTTGCTTCCATTCCTCAGCTACTACAAACTTCCAGAGTGCCCAATTGCTCCTAGCATTTCAGTTAATACACTCTATGGGAATATCACCTCTGAAGCACAACATCTAGCTTGCCTGGGCTCAGCTATCCTAGAAAACTGAATGCTTTCTTCCTTGCCCTTGACACTGCATTGGAAGAACAGAATCATGGTTTTTGTGATCATGGTTTTTGTGATTTTGTCCATTGACTCTCCATACACACTATAGGAGATCCAAAACGAAATTCAGCTGAGTGAATGAGGATTTCTGCAGTGTCTCTGAACAAGCCACTCTGGGTTCTCTCTGTATCAGTAGTGAGCTGGTCAATGAAATCATTGGAATACATGAAATGGTTGAATCTTGGCTTGGTTTCCTTAATACTCCAGTGCCCTTTGAGACTCCTTGAACTGAATACTTCACGTCAATCTCAGTAAGCTCCCACATTTGTTCAAAGAGTCCTGCCCTAAAATTCCTTGACTCTGTTGCACTTCTCTCCATTAACTACGGTAGGAGCCAGTGTTTGGGTGGAGACACCTGGTCTGAGGACACTCAGGCAGGTCCAATTTGAAACTAAGACACCAAACATAGGTATTTATCTGTATGTATGCAAAAAAGCACTAGGTTGCTCAGGCATTTGCCTACTGTCATTTGTGATACCCCACAGCATCAACGACATCTATGTGGAGTTAGCTGATGAGATATAGTCCTATGGGAGAACCACATGCTTTGCACACAGATGCCAAAGAGGATACTCTGTAATGCCTAAAGTTCACCTATGTGTGGGCTACAGCCTCTTGCCCTTGGTGTTGTTGCTCTGCAATAGTTCATTAAACTAAAGAATTTTAAAATCTCAGTGCAGACTCCTCACTCATTGCAATCTGTTTGTGGAACAAGAAATGGAGGGCAAAATTGTTCCTAACCCTGTAATTAGGGATCTCTGCCTTTCTAAACCCCATGAAAAAAAATATGCTGTAAATTACATTCTGCAATGGCCAGAAAGAACATGCAGTTATATAATCAGCCACAATATGACTTTAAGAAGGCATCAGACTGCATCTAACTTTTATTGAAACACCAAAGTTGTTGAAAGCCTATTGCCGGGGGTATTTTTCAGACAAAATACATGCTACAGACTGTAAAAATTAAGCTAGCCATTATAAACTTAATCTGAAGTCTGAATGGCAAAATTGAAAAGCACTCAAGCATTAAACTACCTTCTTAAAGGTAAAATAATAAAACAATATATGTAATATATAAATAGCTATAAAGATTGCAGTGAGTAGGATATATCTGAGCTGAGCATTTCAGGAGAAATTGAAAAGTATTATGGCTCTCAGTAAAGTTGAATGTCTTCAGCAGGCTGCTTTTAAGCACTAAATAGTTTGCAACCAATCTTGACCTTGTAGAGGATCCTATGAAACCTTCCTGATTATGCTTTCTTTTAATAACTTAAATAGGTTGAGATAATAAAGAAATGTAAATTGCTTCTTTGAAACATTTAACTCATCCTTAAAAGTTATAATCTATTTGGCATCAGAGTTAATTAATGCTCGGTAATCAACTTTTCTGTTGTTGTTCATTGGTCAAAGATCTCTATTTGGTTAAGTCCATTTTAATTACTTATTTTTATGAAGGTGACCTCAGCTGCAGGGTTCATAAATAGTCAAAGTATACAGTGAGGGCAACAGAAATAAACATGTCTTCACTGATGTTCCAATCTCTTAAATTTGTCATAGTGCAATGATTAAGATATGTTAAACTCTACCTTTTTTTCCACTACATAATTACTGCAGAAATCCAGTGTCTGAAAAAAAAAACCTATAAGATCTTTCAGCATGTTTGATACCATGTACAACATCAGTTACAACAACCAAACTTTCAGTATAAAGAAAGACTTCATCATGTGACTGGCTGCTAATTTTAATGAGGCTACTGCTGTATGAACTTGATCCTGTGGGTTCCTTCCCACTCAGGATGTTCTGATTCTACAAATCCCTTTGTGCTGAAATGCTTAAATTGGGACAGTCTGAAAGTAGCTGTGGAGCTGGTCATAATCTGGGCTTCAGTGTAGTTAAACAGCCAAAATCCTTCCTCACCCCATGTAAGACTGCACTGATTCCAAGCAGTGAAACCAACCCTTTACTGAAGGAAAACTGCAGAGTAAACTAGCTGTGTGTATCAATTTTTCAGATTTCTGTTTCAGGTCCTAATCATTCACACACGCCATTTTACCCTAATCATTCGTGACCCCATTTTACCACTTGAATAAGGCATTATTATTCTATAAACTGTTTTACAGCATGCATGAAATCAACATTAAAGTACTTTGCTGCAAAGCAATGAGATGAGAAAAGAACAGTAATTAAAAATATATACATTGAATCAACTTCTGTCAGTTGCCATTTATCTCAGTGAAGAGGCACAGTAATCATTTGCCTTTACAAACTTTGTCTGTGGTTATTCTCCAGAACTACATTGAAGAAAATGCCTCAGGTGAGGAGGCTGGATTATCACGAACTGAATAACTGAGATTATAAACAACGTGACAATATGGCCAGGATTTTAATCCATGTCTTCTCAGATCCAGTAATTTGCATATCATATGCAATTCTTGAGCTCAGAGACAAAAACAAGCAGAAATCAAATCACAGTTGTGTGCATTTACAAATACAATTTATCAATGACATTTAAATGCAACTTTCTGATTCAGCTCTGTATCAGGAAGAAAAGAGGAAAACCTGCAGGTGATAGCAGCTCAGCAGTAAAGCAATAGATCGTAACTTAAGAAAACTCCTGATATACATATTTTGCTTCTGAAAAGGCAGAGAAAACAATTCTCGTGTTGAAACTGTTTCTACAGCTCTAGCTACTCAGTGTATCTGCGATTGGTGTAAACTAAGAAAATGCTTTTGCATATGTGTGTTTCAGTGACGTGGCTGTTGAAATCCAATTAGACTGAATCTGATCTAAAAAAAAAAACAGTTTTCCTTATCCTCTTAAGTTTGATCAGATTTGCACCTTAGCAGTATGTTTTACGTTGAAAAAACCCCCGAGTTTTCCCATGTGAAGCTCTGTCACTTTCCAAGCCTCACCTCCTTACACATCTAATCATGTGCAATTATGGATTGGGTTGTTGCTTGGCTATGATGTAAGACACAGGCAAGGTTTCCTCAAATAACTAATAGAATTTTAGAATCATAAAATTGAGTCAGAAGGGACCACTGGAGGCCATCTAGTCCAGCTCCCCTGCAATGAACAGGGACACCTACAGCTAGATCAGAGTGCTCAGAGCTTCATCCAGCCTGACAGTGGATGTCCCCAGGGATGGGGCATCCACCACCTCTCTGAGCAACCCCTTCCAGTGCCTCACCACCCTTATTGTAAATTACCCCTATCCTGAGTTAGCGTTTCTGAATGCATTTTGAACTTTGAGCTTTAACAAAACGCCCAGGTCAGGCAATGTTGTATGTCATTTGGGTCTCTACTAACCTTGTTCTTCTCCACTCTACTTTTTTATTATTATTATTTTTTCTCCAGACATTTCCTACTTTATCTGGAATTTATGCTAATTTTGTCCTCATTAAATGATGGTCATTTGTCATTCACTGACAATGGTTCCAGTTGATCCTGTAAGAGGTAGAATGACAACCAGTCACCTCCTATTCAGCAGAGCTCACTGAGATGCATTCTACATGAACAGGAGTACAAGAAGATAGTTTCAAGTGTGAGAACATAACATTAGTTTCCTAAAATGTAGCTGAAACGCTCATTTTTGTTTATATTGTTATTTTTAAACCAAGAGAAAGCAAGCTAAAGATGTTACAGCTTCCTTCTTCCAAGTTCCAGAGTGTTTCTAGTGTTATTTTTGAGACAACAGCCATTAAGGATGATGCTCTACTGGGAAGTACTGTCACCCATGTCTTTGGGAACAGTTTTTATGTGTTCTCCCTTGAAGGACAAATTGAGATGGAAGTTTAACAGAATCTAAGGAAGTCTGGCAGGATAGTAGGTGCTGAATGAGATAACATGATTGCACGTTGATATACCCAGAGAAAAATGAGATGAAGTCACAAAGTATTTCAGCAAAAAACTTTGTTACTCTGTAGTTTAAGGCCAAAATACACAAAGATTTGGACATCAGCATTCTCTTTAATTTCCATTTAAAATGTCTTTGTCTCTCCAAGTCCAACCACAAAAACTTGAGAGAAGCAAACAACTTCAACAAGTTTTTATTATGACTTGGCAGTACATGAAATACATACATGTGAATAACATGGTGATTTATAGATATGTCAGGTGAACTATAGATATATGGAAGAACACCTCCCTTGAAAATAACAAATTACTAGTAGTGCCAGTGAAAGTTGGAAGAGTAGCTGTGGAAAGACAATAAAATTTTGATCCCACTCTCACGCTGAGCATATCATTACAGAATAAAAAGTCAGGTCAGAAGGGATTTCTGTAGATCATCCACCTTCCCCTGCTCAAAGCATCTTCCAGTTTATAGGAGGTTTCTCAGGGCCTTGTCCACATGAGTTTTTAGTAACCTCATGGACAGAGATCCTTCAGCTTCTCTGGATCTCTGTTCCATTATTTGTATTTGCTGTCCTACAACTTGTATGAATTACCCAGTTGTCCTTTTTCTGTGCTTCTCTAAGAAGTTTTGTCTACATCTTCTATATAGTCATCCATTAGACAGGATACTGTATCCCTCCTTAGCATTTTCTCCAAGCTATATCTCTGGTGTAAGTCATGTGTTACTGCCCTCCATAACCATCCTGGATGCTCTCTCCTAGTCACTCCCTTCTTTGTCAGACTTGCTCCTAAAACTGAATTACTTTTGCCAGCTGGATCCTCTCATTAACTTGAATCTCTAAAACATTTCTCTGTTTTTTCTTCTTTAAGATGGTGTGAGTGGACAGTGAATCAGCAATTAATCGTTATCAGGAATCTTTCAATGAAAAGATTTATCTGAAACATAAGATAGTGCCAAACTGTGAGATAAATCACATTGAAATTAATGAGAGGTGAATCAGAGCCTTGTTTCACTACTCCGACGTAATGGCTGAGAAAGAAAAGTCAAGAAACAGAACAATATTCTCCAGTGCTTTCAATTGCTACTGAGCTCTTCTCAAACTCAGTGCAAGGTTTTGATCTTGAGGACTTGACAATAAAATATCCTCTAAGTTGCATCAGGAATGTCTGAACACTTGAGAGTTGATGGCAATGTCAAGGTCAGCAAAGGGGACAGCAATCTCATCTGAGATTGTAAAAAAAGCTCCAAAACCCAAATTCAAGAATTTTCTGTTTGATGATTAACTGCCTAGATAGCAGCTTTCTCATGGTTTGTTATGAGAGTGCAGCTAAATCCACCTTACTCTGTCCATAAAGGCTCTAGCAACTTTGGACACATGCAAGACTCAAGAGGTGACTCAGATAGTAAGAGTAGTTGATAACAGGAGAATATATTTCTAGGACAGGACAAGAACCAGTAGTGTGTTTTCTGTTCCTCACAGGAATAAGGGAGAGTGGCATTTGGACGCTGCTGGCTGCAGAGTCTATCTGGTTTACAAAGAGCAACAAGACAGAGAGGCCAGGGCTGAACGTGACTCAGCATCACTGAGCCAAGAGAAACAGAGCTGATCTGGAGAATATCCAGAGCATGTACTCATTCCAGAACTGTCAGATATATACAAAGCACTTGTCACCTCGTCCATCCTGGTTTTGCAGTCATCCTTCTACTGAGATAGTGGTGAGGCATTGGAACAGGCTGCCCAGAGAAGTGGTGGAGTCACTGTTCCTGCAGGTGTTCAAGAAAAGTGTAGGAGTAGCACTGGGGGGTCATGGTTTAGCAGGAACAGTGGTGATGGGCTGATGGTTGGACTAAATGATCTTAGTGGTCTTTCCAACCTTAGTGATTCTATGTTTCTATAATTCTAATATGGATCTACATTCAGCTGTCCATAATATAGCCATACTCTTCAAATAGAAGTTTCCCATCAGCTAAGGTATGCATCAAAAACAAAATTAAAAGATCTTTCTGACTTATAGGTGCTTACAGAGAGAACTGTGTTACTTCTCTTTCCTGAAGATATTTCCTTTACCTAAAGCTCCCAAAGATTTGTTCCTGTTTCCAAATTATGCAAGGTACTGATTTGTGGAAGTTTTACAAATGAAAAAGTGATGCTGTGTAATTTAAAGCACAAGACTTAAACTAAAAAAAGACACTATCAACTGTGAATTTTTCAAGACTTACAGTGAGACCTTCACCATGTCTCAGACCTATCAAATGTGAATGATTTCCCTGAATCTATTTTTTTTTTTAGTCTCCTCTCTATTTAGCTCTTCAGTGCAGAGGTTTTTTCTTGTTTAGTATTTCTACAGTACCCTGGAAAGCAATACCCTGGGCTCAGCTCATCCCGTTAAATAAATCACAATGACCATTTTTCTTCCAGCTCTTAATGAACAGCATTAGTTTCCCATTGTTCCTCCATATTACCAGATGTCTTTCACTCTGAGTTAAGAACTCTTCTTCCTCTTTCTGTTGCAAAAGTTTGCAAAGAATGTGGTTTATTTTTTTCCCAAAATGAATAAGCAAGGAGTGTTAAACTTTTACCATTCCTCATCAAGACTCCATTTAAGACCTCAGTGATACAAACAAACCAGAAAGATGAATGTAAATGGTGTCCCAATTAAATGGAACCCAGAATGTCTCCCTGGATACATTATAGGATGCAGTAGAGGTGGTAATGTCAAAGAGGTAGCTAGGAATAGCCTCCAGCATTAAAAATTTAAGCCTGCAACTCATTCACAGCTGTGACTGTGCATGCACTGGGAGAGAAATGGCACAATTGAAAACAGAATTGGCATATGTATGCCAAACGCATCTTGAGGAAGAGGAAACTTAACTCCCTCTCTTCCTAATAAAAGTGAGAGTTTGCTGCAAAGTTCATAACAGCTCTGTAATGGCAAGAAACAGCAAGCAGTTGGTAGGCAAAAAAAAAAAGTAACCACAATTCAGTGTGATATAGCAGGGCTGTACATCAGCACATGCTCTCACTGGAGGCCAGGCCAGTTTGCTAAACTGTGGAGGACAGAGGACAGTCAATCATACCTGTGCATTGCTGCCTGTAGATGGCGATCCATTGTAGACCTTCTGAGAGGAAGAAAAATGAATGTTTTGGATCTACAGATGAATCATGAAGGTCATACCATGAACAGGGACTGAAATGAAACTGAGTGTTGGGTAATTGTGTAACAAAGCTTGATTTTCCTAGGGAACAATGATGGGGAACCACCATCTCTGCTTTAGTGACAGATGTGGGATCTAATCCTTTGCAAAATCTCATACACAAATTCCACCTCCTTGTTTTGTACTTTCCTAGGTGGTCCTCTTGGGAGAGCAGTTATTCCTGAACTTAACCATTAAATGTCCATAGTTTAATGCATTATTTTCCATGTATATCAGTTACTCTTAATGACTTTTTTTATTGGGATTATTTTATATGGTAAAGATAGTTCTTTTATGTGGGTTGCTGTTCTGTAACTTGGAGATAGAACTTATCTTCTTCCAGAAGAATATCAGAGCTATGTTGTCTATGTTTTTAGCCCAGATTTCAATTATTTCTTAACAGGAAAAAGCCACCAACAGAGCTAACTATTCCACTGAACCACGTCCCTCAGTGCCATATCTACCCATTTCTTGAACACCTCCAGGGCTGGTGACTTCATCACCCTCCTGGGCAGCCTGTTCCAATGCATTACCACTCTTCCTGAGAACAAATTTTTTCCTGATATCCTACCTGAACCCCCCCTGGCACAACTTAAAGACATTAGCTCTCGTCCTGTCTGACAATGATCAAGGTCATTGCTGTCTGGAGGATACTGCATGCTCTAGGAATGCAAAATCTTCAGTGCATAAGCCAACAGTCTGTTATGGGGGAGACTGACAGGAAACCCTGGGTGGAATGTGCTGAAATATCTGTTGTGCCCACAGTATTGGATGATAGCATTGTGTTCTCTGACAGGCAGAGGAGAAGAAATGCACCTGCAGACCCAATAGCTGATGAGGCAATGGTTTATTCATTTGGACAAGAAGACTCCAGCACTAAGTAGTCAAAATGAATCCTGGTGAGGGAAATTGCTGTCTCTCTATAGAGACATACCTACAGACACAGCAGCCTGGGCAGCTGTGGAGAGAGGAGACAGCAGAACTGTGGGTCAGTCGTTGAGTGTGTGAGATGGACTCGGCCTGGCTCCAAAGGCTGCTTGTTTAACTGACACTTTATGGAGTATCCTGAGACTCATCTTTCTCTGAAGCCTCCTTAAAGGAGTTGTATTCTTTTATGATTTCGTCTTCCCTTGGGCTAGGTTTACACATATATTAAGGATGGAGGAAACAACATTGCCGATGAACCTTGTGTTTGCTGTGGATGCATTGTGTTTTTCATTTGGGTTATTGTAAGTGTCTGGCTCTCAATGGAGCTCTCAGATGAGCTATCCTCATTACATTGTTATTGTTACTCTTTTGTCTTTGTATCTCTTTTGTGTATTGCAGCTTGTGTGAACATTTCAATAAAATACCAGCTTATGTGGGCAAAAGCATTGAGCTATCAATTTTGTCAAGAGCTGGGTGCACTTACTTTGATGAAACAGTCACTCATCAGAGGAAATAAAACATAACCAGAGGACATGGAAGGAAATGTTTAAGCATCTGAATGCACATAGGGATGAACCTTGCCTTAGTTCATCCTGTCACTAGAAACTACATGAAAGACTGTAGCAACAGAAATTTCACAGTGCTGTCAGCTGTATTTGCAAAATCAATGGGATTGCAAAACTGTAAAGATGGATTTTTAAACATCCCTATGGACTGTCATGGTTTTATGATTTTTGGTTATTGGTATTCCACATCATAACATCATGTAGTGTATGTACTTAGTTCTCAGAAGAGAAGGACTGCTACATTCCCCAGGGGACTTTGCTCCCCTGTTACCATTTTCCGGTTAGAGGGAAAGATAAAAACTCTCATATCACAAGACCTGCTCTCTTTCCGCCTGTCTCTCGTCCCTGCAGCATCTCTCTCCCCAGACGTCTTATCGTCGGTATTCGAGTAAGGCCTACTTTAATTTTGGACACTCTCTCTCATTGCTTTGGATTTATTAGCTTAAATTGTAATTACATTGTATTACAGTGTGTTGTTTTGCATTCCGATATCTTATTTAGTAAATTAGTTTGTTTCTCCTCAGATTGTTGCCACTGTTTTTGCTCTCAGGCCCATCTCCTTACCCTTTTTTTTCCCCTTTTCCCTTTCATGAGGCGTGGGTCTTTGGGTCCCCCATCCCATTCATCACAGAACCAGGCCGAAAGCCCGTAAACCACTGACATGGACTCATTCTCTCAGACCCAGTTCTGAAGAAAATATAAGCAGCAGGTGGGAGAAGTTCAAAGGAGCAGTTCAGTGAATATCTGGATTAGCAAAGCACTGCTACCTATCCAGAACAACTTTTTTTTTGTAGTACAACTCAGAAATACTTCTGCTGAATGAAACAGATTGAAATAAAGGGGGAGTCAGACATTCTTTTTCTGATTGAATTTGTTGCACAGGCTGGATGGGTGCAGAAGGTGAAGCAAAGGCATCTGAAGCACAGCTCAAATTGGAATGACATATAACTTGGGGAGGAATAACCATATGCATCAGTACAGGTTAGAGGATGACCTGCTGGGAAGGAGCTCTGCAGAGAA
Organism: Numida meleagris; assembly: GCF_002078875.1. Lineage (NCBI taxonomy): Eukaryota > Metazoa > Chordata > Aves > Galliformes > Numididae > Numida > Numida meleagris. Next base: position 140,874,776 of record NC_034410.1, read on the forward strand.
GGACCTGGGTGTTCTGGTGGATAACAGGTTGGCCTTGAGTCAGTGGTGTGCCTCTGTGGCCAACAAGGCCAGTTGTATCCTGCCATGCGTTAAAATGAGTGTGGCCAGCAGGTTGAGGGTTGATTCCAGCTCTCATTGGGCTGCTTGGATGAAGGGATGGGTCCCCAAATAAGCATTTTCTGGGGAAGGGAAGTTGAGCCTCATCGCCTCTTCTGACAGGTGATGCCTTATATAATCAGCTGAGAGAGTGACGGTCTCAGGATCTTTAATTTCAGAAAGCAGAAAACCCAGCACAGAGGAAGACTTATAGAAAAAGGCAGACCAAGTGTAAAAATTATGAGAAAGAGGAGCTGCTTATTTCTGAGTATAAGCAAAACAAATCTCTGAAATCTCCATGTGGGACAGAAGCCCAAAGGAGGCTTAAAGGATTTTACATTCAAAAGCCCACATGAAGTTTTAAAAAGTTTGAAATTTAGTCTCACAGAAATCTTACAACTTTTGCAAGTGAGGTTAAAATCCATCTCTTTGAAGCTCCTAACAACGCTGTACTCTCCATAATTAGCAGAAGGAGATAAAGTCTCCTGATGTTTATAGCCACACATTCTGAACAGAGCACAGGCATGTTCTAGGCCCTGGCTGCAAGCATTTTAAATGGCTGCCCACGTTTTAAATGCAGTACTATTATCTAGGTATATATATAGAATCATAGAATATTAAGGTTGGAAAAAACCCCATAATCTATATGCTAATATATATTAACACAGGATTTGCACATCCCTGAACCTGAACCTCTAGGTGGAAACTGGAGGAGCAAACTCCTCCCCACTGTAAGAGCAGAGCAAGTCCAAGATCAGCTCATGAGACTGAATGCGTACAAGTCCATGGGGCTGGATGACATGCATCCCAGGATCCTAAGGGAGCTGGCTGATGTGGTTGTTGAGATACTCTCCATCATATTTGAAAAGCCGTGGCTGTCAGGTGACGTCCCTGGAGACTGGAAAAAGGGAAACATCACTCCCATTTACAAAAAAGGGAGGAAAGAAGCCCCAGGGAACTACAGGCTGGTGAGCCTCACCTCCATGCCTGGGAAGATCATGGAACAGATCCTCCTGGAAGACATCTTAAGGCACATGAGGGATGAGTGGGTGATCTGAGACAGCCAGCATAGCTTCAATAAGGGAAGGTCAGCACAGGGAATCATATATTTTATCCAAGTAGATATCGATAGGAGAATGGGAGTGGTTTCAAACTAAAGGAGGGGTGATTTAGATTAGATGTAAGGGGGAAGTTTTTTACTGAGAGACTGAGGTGATGTGCTGGAACAGGCTGCCCAGAGAGTTTGTGGATACTCCGTCCCTGGAGATGTTTAAGGCCAGGATAGATGGTGCCCTGGACAATCTGATCTAGTATAGGAACTATACTAGATATATAGATATATAGATATATAGATATATATCTATATATATTATTATATATATATATATATATAATATATATCTATCTATATAGATATATAGATATAGAATATATATACTAGAATATATGTATATACATATATATAGATATAGATAGAATATATCTATACTAGATATATATATATATAGAATACTAGCAGTTGTCAACCCTGCCTGTTGCATGGGGGTTGGAACCTGATGATCTTTGGGGTCCCTTCCGTCCCAAGCCTACGATATATGGAAAAAAATCAAATCAATGAAGATGTAAAAAGTAGGTAATGCCCTTCAGCCACCTACTATTGTAAAGTGCCAGAGAATTACTTTGACTTCAGTTTCGTTATTTTTGGATATATAGCATTGGAACTCAAAGAAAACTTGAGATGAAAATAGTTCCTTTTAACAAGGTAAAGTGTCCCGGATCCATTTCACCATGTGGGATTACTTCTAATCTTATATACCAAAGCTTACATGATCATAGCTTTGACTTCAGTACGGGTACTACTGACTTTGAAGAAAATTAGACCAGAATTAGGCTCATGATGTTCTCCAGAATAGAAACACTCCATGTAGCATGAATGGTGAACTCTTGTTTTACAAAGATGATTCCTTCCTTTGTACTTTGACATTGCTTTGTTGGATTAACTATATGATTCACTTTGTTCTCTTCCTGAAAACCGGTTGTATTTCCACAGTGGCTTCCTAGGCTTGAATTTCTTGGAAAGAACTTCACTCCTTATTAGAGGTAAGCTGCTGCTAGAGTCACACAAATAATAGTTGCTGTATATATATATATTTAATGTGTTATATTTATAACTGAACAGTGAAAAATAAAAAATTTAAATACGTGAAAGTCTTTGGGATTCATGTAGGCAAAAAATTTCCCAGTGTGCAATGAAAATTTTTTTCCCCATTATGGACACAACTCTGCCTCTGAGGGTTTAGTAAAGTTTCTGTATTGCATTTTGACAGCATACTGTCCATGGATGCTCATCATGCAAGGGTACTGTTTCCTATAACACTCACCACAGCGAGGCAAGCATCCTTCTTTTTTACCTAAGGGCCCATATGGCCTTTAATCTTTTATTCCTAAATGTTTTGACTGCTGCAAAGGTTTCTGAGAACGTGTGAGTTGACTGGAACAGCTTGCCCAGAGATGTGGTTGATGCCCATCCCTGGAGGCTTTCAAGGCAAGGCTGGATCAGGCCCTGGGCAACCCGATCTAGCTGTGGTGTCACTGTTAATTGCAGAGAAGCTGAACTAGATGACCTTTAAATGTCCCTTTCAACTCTATGGATTCTATAGTTCTATGATTCTATTTAGTCCCCTGGGGTCATATTCCTAGTACCAGTACCACTCCAGTTTCAGAGTTGCTCTTCTATCAGTTGCGAAAGCAACCCACTGCTACAATCAATAGCTTGTCAGCATTGTGGTTTTTGTTGTCTTTTCTTTTTTACCTGTTGCAAATTACTTATATGAAATCCAGACTGAATAACACTTATGCACCCTAAATCTATACAATTTTTTATCCCAGATATCTATGGAGGAACATAGACTCCATATCAAAATTAAGAAGGCAGAAGATAAATCACAGGCTATTTGATTGTGCTTAACAGTCCAAGAAAGAGAGGGGAAAATAACATTTGGTATCATATCTAACATAGCAAAGTTATTTATATCAGAGCTATTTGCTTTGATACAGATGTAATTTCAAATAAAATCAACTTTCTTCAAATTAGAAAAGTTATTAAGAAGGTTTCTTTGTACTACTTTTGTATGCTTTCTTCTGTACTATACTTGTAGAGCTGCCTGGAAATATTGGCACTTTCGTCTGCAGAAATATCCCTAAGGAACTGAGATGGACCATTGAACTTCTGGCACTTGACTGACCAAAACAATTAAGTAAAAATAAAATACAGATACAACCAAATATAGTTTACACAGAGCAATAAATGTCATTTGGACTCAAAGTTACTCTACTAAATGAAGATTACTGCTTTATAATTATATGACTAAACACTGCAATAGCTGTTAAGCATATTTTCTCACTAGAGTCCACAAGCGTGATAATAATGTATCTATCACACTACAGCAATTTCTACATATCGTCTCTGAAGTAAGACTATTGTAAGCACATCAAAGTAGATGCAGGCTAGCCTCAGGAGAATGCAACTAAACAGAAAATAACAGGAAGCGTACTAGAGAACTGAACTTTCTTTTTCAACCTTAATGATTCTACAACTATATATATTGAAATAGGCTGCCCATTGAGGTGGTGAAGTCATTGTCCCTGGAGGTGTTCAAGAAAAGGATAGGTGTGGCACTGAGGGACATGGTTCAGTGAGCAGGGTGGTGATGGGTTGTTGGTTGGGCTAGATGATCTTAGTGGTCTTTCCCAACCTTAATGATTCTACGATGCTATGATTCCGTGAAGAGGTAAGGTGATTTGCCCAGCAGATGAGTGGAAAATCCAGCTTTCTAGAGGCTGTTGCAGGAGACAGGCAGCTCTGACAAATGGTCCTATGGTGAGGAAGGTAGCAGTATTCCAGTTTCACAGCTGTTATTTTTGAGGTTGAAATATCAGAGCAGTATTTGTCTGTTTGGAAGAAATATTTTGTGTACTAATGTAGGGTGCAGAGTCTGTTAAGCTGGATATGTGTTCTCTTGGCTTTCAGGGGGAACTGGTAAATTCTGGGAAATAACAAGGAAATAAATTGGAAAATTCAAAAATTCTCGCCTGTGATTACGAGCCTGATAATGTTTTCATGCAATACATACTCATTTGTGGAAATGTTTTAAATATTTATTGTTTTAATACTTTAGAAACAGTATCCCTCTGTGATTTATTCAACTTTGAAAGAAGAGGATGATTAAAGTAGTATAAGGATTGTAATAGAGGTATTCTTGATCACTGTAACAGTTCCATAATGCAAATTTCTGGGGAGAGTGGAGTGATTTCCTCTGCTCACCTTGCCCAGTTTTTTGGGAATCCTAGGACTGAAAATCCATGTTTTTTAGGATTTGCAGCTGCCTTTGAATTCATAATAAGGCATCCAGATATGGAAATTATTCTGCCTAAATACCCTGCTATTTATTCTATCTTCTTCCTAAAGATGTCATTCTGGCTCATTTCAGTAATAAGCAACCAGAGTAAATGACCAGGGCTCAAAGCCAATACCGCAGTCCCTTTGTCCCATTCCAGCAAGATGGAAAGTAGATGAACTGGTTCTGAGGGCAGTCACTTAAGCACAAAATGGTTCACCTGACACTAAGAGAAGCCAATGGAAACTTTTCTGTGACTTGTTTGAACTCCTTGAGCTCAAAGTACTATGATATATACTAGGAGTGTTGTTCTGTAGGTATCCCTCAAAAATTGTCCACTGCCTTCCCCTCCAGAATGAAAACAGCTATGATACCTTCCCACCAATAAGCCAGTAAAACTCTTTGGCTTCATTTACTGCTGGAAATTAGATGTGATTCAGGTTGCCCAGAGAAGCTGTGGATGCCCCATCCCTGGAGGTGTTCAAGGCCAGGTTGGATGGGGCCCTGGGCAGCCTGATCTGGTGGATGGCAACCCTGCCCATGGTAGGGAACTGGAGCTCGACAGTCTTTGAGGTCCATTCCAATCCAAGCCATTCCATGATTCTATGATTCTCTGTGACCAGGACACATCTCTGAAGCTGAGGCAGACTTGTGCAAAGATGCACATCTGATACTCTTGTTCCCCAGGAGCTGACTGACTTGCTGGAAAAGCACATGGACCACCTACTGAAAATGATTCTTGGCTCATGCTTGTCCCTGGGCTCATCTGGGCCAATATTGTGCTAGAATCCGTTCCAAGAACATGTGGATGTTTGCACTCAGGTATCTGTGCACGTTCCCTGGCACTGCTGGTTACTATGCACAGGATGTGGCAGAAGTGGAGGTGCTTGTCTGGGAGGTGAGCCCTTGGTGTGCCCACTTGAATGGCTGGGATGTCATCTAAGCTCCTCTGTCCTGGAAGGTATCTGAGGCAGATATTATCTGAAAGGGCATCTGCATGAGCACCCTGACAGATAAGTTACCCTGCTGCCCAGCACAGAAAGCATATTTATTCCATAACAGAGACTACTTACTGCTATGGACATCAAATGCACTGTGACATCCCACTGTGTGTCTGTGTGGTGGAGAGAAATCGGATTCTCTGAGTTCACTCCTCTTTGACAAGGAAAACACACTGTGCAATCAATGTCCCTGTGTTTGTCATCGTGGCTTTGCTGCTCTCTGCACTGAAGAGTGCTGCAGGTGGCTCTTTGCAGATGTCTATGGAAGTGACAGATTAGGAGTTTGTTCATTGTTTTGATATCAAATGAGCCTTACATATGCCTCCTGTTAAATATGAACCAAAACAGCAGGATTTGTAACAGAAGCTAATTGAGACGCTCATCTGTGTATGATTCATTTCAGCCATGATCCTGTTACTACTGAGATAAATGAAATGTGTCTATTAAGTCCAGCTGTAAATCAGGCCATTTTTTTAGCAAGAGAAGTAAAGATTTTGCTTTTGAGGCTATCTTTAAGGAAACTTTTAGCCTGTACATTGTAAAATAGATACAATTTATGTGCATAAATCTAAATCTCTCCCATTCAAGACTGCTTCACTATTTGCTTTCATCATTTAGGTACCTCAATGGTACTTATGTGTTTTAGTCAGTGCAGGACTGTCCAGACCCACAGTCTATGTATCACCTTCTCTACCTGCCTGAAAGATCTCAGAAGATATTCCCTGAATGCCTGTCTTTGGGCTTCACAGGAGTTCAGCTATAGCACCCCTTGTCTCAAACAGATGTATGCATCTGCTACCTAGCAATTGGTGCTCTCACTTGGGAAGAAAAAGAGGTAAAGTATGGACATTTATTATGGACATTGGATAAAATACAGGAACAGTGTTTGGGATGAGGACAAAAAAGTCCTCACAGGAAAGTGAGAATCCTAAGAATAAGGCTGAAAGGAAGCTCACATAATCTTCACTGTAGAGTGGTTTCCATAGTATTTTAGAAACATAAAATCATGTCACAGTTTAGACTGGAAAAGACCTCACGATGTCACCAAGTTCAATCCACTGCTCAAAGCAGGGCCAAATTCAGTTAGCTCAGGTTGCTCAGGACACAATCTAGTCCAATTTTCCTGGACAGAGCTCAAACTTTTTTTTTCCTTTTCCTACTTCATCAGGAGGAATGATAGAAACCTCTCTCTTCCCCACACCCAAATAGGCAGAGTTTGTCCTTGGAGAAGGCTTTGAAACATAGAATCATAGAATCATTTGAGTTGGAATGGACCTTTAAAGATCATCTAGTCCAACTCCCCTGCAATGAACTGGGACACCTACAGCTAGAGCAGGTTACTCATCCGCCACCTCGTTGGACAACCCCTTCCAGCGCCTCACCACCCTTATTGTAAAAAACTTTTTCTTTATATAAAGTCTAAATCTCCCTTCTTTTAGCTTGAAACCATCACTCTATAATCACTCTAGATGACAATAAGACTAATCCCAGATGTCCCACATAGTGCTCAGCAGTGAAATGCATCATGAAGGTGTTCCAGCTAATCCACTCTCTACTAAAAACAGCAGAAGAACTCTCAATTTGATGAAAATAGACTAAAGACCTTTAGCAGAGAGTGAATGTTTTTTCTCTTAAGGTGAGGAAAGATTTGATTTCTGCTCTTTTATCCAGTATTTTGCTCTTTTTAAAGAACTCCTCAGTCCATGTAACAGCTGCTCAGGGGTGCCTGCCCCTCACAGTGCTCTGTGGAGGAACCTGGTGCCCACCTCCAAGCTCTAGGTTGTAGTCTAGTAGCCAAATTCTGGGAATGTAAATCTCTCTGATTCAGTTTTTTAGATTTCAACCCTTTGGACCTAATCCTAAGAGACTTGCACAAGCTTGTGCTATGAATTGTTTGCAGAATTAGGAATTAAAGGCAGAAGCCCTGTTTTTTTCAGTGCCAAGCACCAAACCATTACTCCTCTGGGTCAGGCAATGAACAAGTCAGAAAACGTTTGGGACTCTGAGCATGATTAATAGACTTAAAAGTCCAGCTTGGAGATAGATGGAGAAAATACATGCTCCTGTTCTTCTTCATTCACATACATACAGATGCTGCTCTTAAGGAGCTTTTCAGCATTCAGAGCACTGACAGATCTTCCACAACAAAGTTTGACTATGTGTCCAAACATAAAGTGGAGATTAACCAGGATAGCCTCTTAATGGCACCGTTAGTCAAGTGATCATACTGACTGACTGCACAGAGTGGGCAGGATTAAAAGTGTACATAAAGAACAAGAATTTTTACTGAACCAATGGTAGATGCTGCTATTCACATAAATATGCACAGGTGTACCTGATGATGCTCATCACACATTTCTGTCACCAATGTGATGACCTACCCAACACCACGCATGAAATCCTGGCAACTTATGCCAGCCTTTTCAGAATTTACTGCGTGATCCTCTGATTTACCATATTCCTAAGCCTATATCTCATCTGCTTTGTCAGGCCTATCCCTATGAAACCTGTGCCGGTCAGATGTATTGAGATATTTTTCACATGGTCTCTGGTAAGCAGAGATGCTTGAATGCTTCCCATTAAATTACCAGGCTAAACATTTTAACCCTCTATGGCCTTGATACCACTCACCAGACTCATTATGTTCAAATACAAGGCATCTTGTCAGGCTAACAAGGCCCTGGCAAGTTTTAAGAAATTCAAATCCTTCCATGAAAGCCAGAGACAGAGTGAGCTGACAGATGAGACAAATATTTTCTACAACAGATGTTTCAGAGAAACTGATAGATTAACATATTACAGAAAACAGTTTTGATCAAGTTAAATGGTTTGGAAAAAAAAAAATCCCGGTTTCTTTCTTGAAATGAGGTACAAAATATAAAGTTGCTGAAACAGAGGAAAATATTTGAACAAATGTGATAGGATTAATCCTCCCCCCAAATAAATATTCTTCTGTACTGTAGGACTAATATTCCAGCAAATCTTACTCTGTGCTGTTAAATACCTGGTTCTTTGCAATCCCAAATTAGATAAAGGTGTGCATAGGTGTGTCTGCAGGGATGATACAGCAGGCAAAACTTTGCCCTCTTGCAATGATCACTTGAAAGCCAATCTCAGCTCTGCCAATGAGCTACCATGGGACTTTTGGAAAAACTTCAGCTTTCTTGTCTGCTAATTGCAGGGGAGTTGGATTAGATGGCCTTAAAAATCCCTTCCAATTCAAACAATCCTATAAGTCTATGATTCTATAATTATCAATCTTTTCTATTCTGCTAAGAGATTAGTGGTTCTTCCTTTGATATTTCTAGCTGTGTGCCTGTACGAGAGCCAGAAGTGCTGCCACGCTCTCATCTGAATGCTGCTGTTAAACAAAAAAAGGTGGAAAGCCATCCAATGAAATGTGCCAGAATTGACATCACCTGGAATAAAAGCATGTATTGAAATTTTCTTTGTCTACTGTAATAGGTTCTCCTTATTTTAGATCAACTACTTTCAAAGGTGATTACATTCATGATGACAAATAACTTCTTCTACAGAATTAGTCTGCTGTCTTATCTTCACTCTTAGAAGTAAAACTTGATGTCCTTGCTCATATAAGCTTCCATTGCAGTACACATGCAGGCTGCAGTAGGATATTCATAAGAGGCTGGATTTTCATCATGACCACTGGGGTCTTGCTTTTGAAATAGCTGAAAGTTGGGAGTTGTATCATAATACGAGGCAAGGATAGTGTTTCTTGATCCAGAACTCTTTTCTTCTCTTCTCTTTTCTTTTCTTCTCTTCTCTTTTCTTTTCTTCTCTTTTGTTAGCCAGAAGTCATCTGAGTAGAAAGAGGTGAATGCATATGTAATATGAACAGCAATAATAGAGTCATATATATGCATGTAGTCACATTAATACGTATGCATACATATACATATACTTATGTGTATAGGCATATATGCATAAGTACAATGAAAAGGAAAACAGAGATGAGAATTATATGCCAGGGAGCTAAAAAAGAACAAAAACTACAAAACATTTGCAAAACTTTTTTTCCTTCTTTTCATTGCACTTCACTCAGAAAGGAAACTGGAATTCCTAGAATATTATGACTTCAAGAAGTGCCAGAAAAGAAAGCTTTTTGTTTTGATTGTGAGATCTTCTTTTGTCTGGGTACTTCCTTTCATTTGCTGTATGATGGTTTTTCTCTACACTCATTTTGCACCCACTGCAAAGCTTTCCCATCTCACACAAGAAATAACTGTGAAAAGGTCTGGTGTTTGTGTGGGGTCCTGTTCAAAGTCAGAGTCAATTCCTGAGGGATATAAAGTTTGGGTTTGGACTCCAGCTCTGGTGATTCATCTCCAGTCATGGAAAGACTGCAGCCTCCCTGTATAGCCACTGCGATGCATAGCACTGGACCACCCTCATCCCCAGTGAGCCACCCCAGTCAGTGCTGTCTGAGTCCCTACAAAACAGGAGATGTCAGCGGGAGAAGGAGCTAAAAAACCTCCTCTTCTGTCTCCTTTCTCCCCCATAAGTCCCTGACTACTACTTTATAGGGATGTAAAGAAAATTAATTTGCATTTCAAGCGTCTGGAGAGCAATGGACAAAAGGTGCTCTAGAAAAGAACATTACAGATGTTCCTATCCTTATGGCTACAGCAATTCAGGATGAAAACATACTGCATAAACTGTGACGTGCTTGAAATCTAATGCAAACCGTTCCCTCTCAAGCAAACAGTAAAACCCCTGGAATTTTTAACTATGTTCTGCAGGCAACAATGGAGGAGAAATGTTATGTCTCTCTCCTTCTTTTTGAGTATTATTATTAAAGATAAAATTCTGCTTGAGGGTGTTCAAATAATATGCTACTGAGGAATGTGCATGAAGTAGATAACACCACTAGGAGGGAAATATATATAATAACAGGAACTTTATTCATTAACTTTGGAGAAATGATGACTATATTAGTAAGGCTGAAGAATGTGAAATATCTTCTGCTATCAGATAAAGGACAGTCTTGTCAGTGCTATGACCAGGCTTTGAAACTTCATACTGGAAGAAATAGTTGATGGAGGCAGGAATAAGAGATGGAAAGCAATTCCCAGACAGTAACATTTTAATTTTTAATTTGGAAAAGTTAATATTATACTAGCCATATCTTAGGTCCCTGGTGGGTTAAATAAACTCACTGCTGCAACTTTATATTTATTTAAGGGACAGCTTGTGCTCTGGACTGAATGTCTTCTCAGGAATACAGAGGGCAATACTCATACCCTTAGGCTGACTATTTGATATGTTATGTGGCTGTTGCTATTGCAAACCCTTTATCTCTAGATGTACAGCGAGCAATCAGAGTCTTCCTATATTTCTGTGGTGTAGGAACCATCTGGAGTTGTCCAGACCAGGAATATCATGGCAACATTTTCCTATAAAAAAAAACCAACAACGTGGCCAGCAGGTCAACTGAGATGATCCATCCCCTCTACTCTGCCTGGTAGGGTCATATCTGGAGTACTGTGTCCAGTTCTGGTCTCCTCAGCTCAAGACAGGGAACTTCTAGAGACAGACCAGCAGAGGGCCTGGTTAGGGGCCTGGAGCATTTGTTTTATGAGGAAAGGCTGAGAGACCTGAGACTGTTCAGCCTGGAGAAGACAGAGGGGAATCTTACCAGTGCTTGTAAATTTCTAAAGAATGGGTGTCAAGAGAATGGAGCCAGGCTCTTTTCAGCAGTGCCCAGTGACAGAACAAGGGACAATGGGCACAAACTGGAACACAGGAAGTTCCATCTGAACATGGGAAAGAACTTATTTACTTTGAGGGTGACAGAGCACTGGAGCAGGCTGACCAGAGATGTTGTGGAGTTTTCTTCTCTAGAGATATTCAAAACCCACCTGGACACTTTCCTGTGCAGTCTACCCTAGGGAACCTGCAGTAGCAGAGGGGGTTGGACTCAATGACCACGAGAGGCTCCTTTCAACCCTTACAGTTCTGTGACTCTCTGATTCTATGATTCTGTGACCCTCTATTTTTTACTCAGAATCCATGTTATGCTGCCATTCAGCAGGCTGGAAGGAGTAGTGCTTTGCTTGGGATATCATTCAGGCTGAGAAGAAGAGAAGGTTGGAAAGGAAGAGGAAAGATCACAATTTGTTAGCATCATTTCCTTCTTAGTGAAAGTACCTGAATGGATTCACAGAAAAACAGTTGTGATGAGTATCAAATGAGGAGAGAAAATGGATACTGACTTTGTAGAACTCTGTCATGGTTGGTAACTGAATGATTTTGCATTGGAGCAGTGGAAAATGGTCAATTATTCTTGTTGTATTCAGAAGGATGGAGATCTAAGCAAAGACACACTGCTTCAGAGGTGGCCAAAATCCTCTACATTTTCTTCACATCTGTTTAACCATGGCTATTTCAGGCTTTCCACAATTGCTCCTGGATGAAATCTCCAGGTGTAGTTGGTACTAGGATGGAAGACTGCTTGCAAACCTAAAGTTGAAAAGAGTCAGGCACCAGGCAGATTCTAGACCTCAAAAGTACTGGGAACTCTGTCATGTCTCTGTCATCCTTTTCCCATGAGTAACTCACTCAAGAACTCAATTTATCATCCATTCCCCCACTATAAACCACAGCTTCTCATTCTCCCCTTCCCTTTTCCCATTTTCCAGACATCATTTCCCTTTTTCCAGGCAACTCTCATTTTCCAGTGACTTCTCTGTTGCTTGGCAGATCCTAGCTTGGATTGTCATAGTAACCAAACACAATTCTGGACACAGATTGAAATTCTCAAGACATTATTATCCATTAGACAAGAGTGAATAAAATCTGTCTGCTTTTCAGGCCCCTGTAAATAGCATTCTAATGATAAAACCACTCTTCATTTTTTCATAGGGTACCAGCATTTTAATATCTTTGGAAAATGGAATGGGTGGAAATGGGAGAAGGGAATATTAATTTGGATAAACTTACTGGATACCAATACTGAGATGTTTGATTTGTAAGATGGAGCTTCCCAAGCTTAGGTCAGTACTGATAAGAAACAATTAAGTGTAACAACAGCAACTGTTCTTCACTTAGGATCTCTGGGTTCTTTTATTTGCCCCATGGAAGTCATTGTTAGAATTGCATAGAACTTTGTTGGGACATACAGATCCTAGAAAAAGTCAGACATTTAGAGACATGTATGAAAGTTTCTACTGAAGCTAATAGGCTTTACTTTCAAGCCATGGCTATTGGTTTGAATCCTCAGTTTCTGTGCATATCTCCATTTCCTCAGCTACTATAGGGGATCAGTAAAACCTATGCAGCACTGGGGAATCATGAAGGCAATACATGAAGGTTAGTGGAGATTTAAACAGCTCTGTTGCTTCTAAATCATATGAATCTGCATCTTTAAACTGGGCTGTGCATTTTGTTGCCCTTTGGAAGTCAAACTAAGTGAGAAGTGAATCTGTAGTTATGTCTTAAATGGGGCATCCGCTCTTGGAAAAGAGTATTTCTTTCAGTGGAGAAACAGAAGTTGATACTGAGGGCTGAAAAAGAGTCCTGCAGTCCTCAGTCCTGCCTGAGCCAAAAAAAAACAAAACACCCAGATTGTTTTACTCTTGCTGAGCTCTACCAGACTGTGCTTTTGCGCTATGGGCTATAGCTGCTTTGTTATGTGACGCTGAGACTGGTGACATGGCGCACTGTCTGGCTGCGCTCAAGTGCCACACGTTGGGTCTCTGCTGCAGGAACACATGTGTACTGGGCACTCAGGCCTGGAAGAAACTTTCAAGGACCCCAAATCCAACCCAAAACTGCTGTAGAGAACTGTAAGCCTCCTGTAAAACTATTCAAGGTCTCTTTTAGTAGCTTTCTCACTAAAGTCAAGATTACATTATTCCACTGAATCATTAGAAAGTTTCTTCTGTTTTCCAATGCAAGGCTAATAGTTACCCAGTCATTCGTACATCAACAGCCTTTTGGACAAAATAGTTTCTTCTCTATCTGTTTTTCACAGATTTGTGTAAGACGCTAGCAAGATTGTTTCTACAGACTGTTAGTAGACTCTGCAACATCCTACTTCTATGACACCAACGTTGGAAATTTAATCATTGTTGTTTATTATATAGCTCCAATTTGTGCTCTGTCCAAAGGAAATGTAGCTAGAGCTGGAAACAGGACATCACATCAAGGGAAATTTTTTATTTATGATGCCACAGAAATGCTATTCATGCCACGGGTGGAGTTATCCCTACAGACAAACCAAAAAGGAAACAAAAACCAAGTATAGAATGAAAAACAATGATAAACATCAGGCTGAAAAATGTTCCTAATTACTGTAGAATAACTTGTTTCCAGATTTTTCTGTACCAAAAATATTCTCCATGAGTCACAATCATATCATTATGATGAGTGCAAAGAAGCATCAGTTTATGTGAGAACAAGTTAAGTAACAGGAAACATCATATTAAGTATAATCTAATTACACTTTGTTCCACAACAGAAAGGACAAATGCATTTTTTAGATAAGAATGAAAGGCAGTGTAAACATACAAAAGTCAGGAAGAAAAACACAGGCATGACCATTAGGCTCTGCAGGGTCAAGAAACCAGTTCAAACTACCTAGGCCAAGAGTTTATCTGTTTGATATACTCCTGCTGGGAGAATAGCTCTTAACCAAACACCTACATTAAATGCGTAAAGGCATGCAACTAATCAGCGTCCTTTCCAAGGAAAAGAAAAGCACTGAATGTTTCCTTTTCAGAACAGGCCATGCTAAAACAACTGCTCAGAAGTCAAAAAATGCCCACAGGTCTCACCATTTTAAAACCAATATGTTTGTTCTCCCTTATATACACAGGGAGATGATGAATCACAAAATTTGGGCCAAAAAAGACAATTGTGATCATCTTGTTCATAACTGACACAGGTATAGAGTTTAACTCAATATTTTCTGCACTGGGCCACAACTTATGTGTAAACTACAAGATTACTTTTGCAAAGATATTGGATCTTCATCTATATGAATTCTTATCTCTCTTGAATCTTGTCTGTGAAGCTTAAGAAATGTTTGTGAAGTGCTTTGAGAAGCTTCTTGGGGACTTAATGTAGAGAATTTGCAGGCATACAAAAAAAAGATCGATTTCTATCTTGTTACTTTACTTTCATTTTGTTTTTACTTAGAGACTTTGCTATTAATACAGCCAGAATTCAAATAGGTGACTACCACAGATAATATATCAGTACAATGGAATATTCTGTTTAAATAAACACTTAATTGCACACGATCTCACATTAACTACATCAGAGTTAAAGCAGATGAAACAGCCCTTAAAGTCAATAGACTTCACCCATATTAATGCAAAAGCATGAAGGATTTCTAGTCTTCTCTCAACTCACTCAAAGCATTTTTAACCTCCAATGTTATGTGTCTCAATGCCTTAATATCGTGCTTGGAAAATTATGCAGCTGATTAACAGCAGAGCCTCTTGGATAGATGCCATTAAGTTGGGTAGAAAAGGTGTTTATTCCCAGGCTAGGGAAACATAAACAACACAGAAAGCTACATGTCTAGTAGAGATCCTCTATCATAGCAGTGACAGCTCTATCTGCAGACACAAATGTGACTGTTATGGCCATAAGTAAGATAACTAATTTGGAAATCTTTATGATACTGTCATAGGAATCTTGATTGCAGGATTTCCCTAGTTTTACCTGTGACCTCATGAAACTAAATACATCTCATCCCAAAGAACAAAGCTCAGATTAACCCCGCCCTCATACAGATATAGACAACTGAATCCCCCTTCTGGTACCCATTGTTGAAGCAAGAGGAAAAACCACAGCTCCTCCATCGCTGGAGAATGACTCATGCATCACAGAAAGGCTAATTCCTCCTGGGAGGATGGAACTCCCAACAATTTCACCAGTTGCTTTGTGAGACAGGATGCCAGTGTTTCTCAAGAGTGATAAGAAACACCTGTAAGTGAACTGGAAAATAAAAAAATAAAAAAATAAAAAGAATTGAAAGTTTGAACTGAAAATTTTTCTCTTAAACATTTACATTTAATGAGGTTTATATTAATATCTACAGATACATTTTCCATGTCCATTAAGCTGCAGAAAGATTAGATTTAACTGCGCAAAATGAATCCACTAAACATTAGGAAAACATCTCTAATGATTATGAAAGCTAAGCACTGGCATAGGCTGCTTGAGGGATGGAAAGTCTAGTATATTCTACCACTTGCAGTCAGTAGTTTTGGTATAGCTTCCCCCTGAAGGAGCATGGACAAGAGCTTCTCATAGTCCTTCCCAGCCCTGTTTTCTCTGATTCTGAGTGGTATACACATTGTTCCAGAGTAAAATCTTGTCAGAAGCAGAGAAAAAAGTCTCCTAGCACTGCTCTGATTCCAAACAAATTTCTTCCCGTTAAAAATGACAACACTTTCGAATGCTTGCAGCTATCAGCATGGTAAGTCATGGATCCTCTTACAATGCACACAAATGCTCTTTGCTGCCTTATTTGAGGACATCATTATTCCTTTTGCTTTGACATTTTCTTCTCTTGTATAATTTCTTTTTAACTTTGTGATTATATGACATCAGTCTAATTGTGTTTGGTTCGTTTTGTTTCATATTTTGAAACCTCAGATCACAAAGAACTATACAGAATCATAGAATTGCTCAGATTGGAAAAGATCTTCAAGATCATCAAGATCAACCAAAATCAAGTCCAACCAAAGATGTAATTGAACAGATCATCAAGAGAGCTCTCCAAGCAAGATTCTGATTTATACTGATAAGACAGTAGGAATGAAGAACTTTGTTTGAAATTATTTGGAAAACATTCAGAATAGTTTAGGTTGGAAGGGACCTCTTCACATCATCTAGTCCTAACTACCTCCTCTCCCAGCTCAAGGAGAACCACCTAAAACAGATTGCCCAGGACAGTGTTCAGATGGCATTTGAGTATCTCAAAGAGGGAGAATCCAAAACCTCTCTGGGCATACTGTGCCAGAGTTTGACCACCTTCTCAATAAAAAAGTATTTTCATATGCTAAGAGGAAATTTCACACGTTGGCAGAAAAGATCCACAGTTTGTCCCACAATATGTTAGGCGTGAAGACTAGCCAATCTATTTTTAATTCTTGCTCAGTCTCAAAGCTAAGCAGTTGATATGGTTCCCATGCTTCAATTACATAGCAATGACAGTGTAGAATTTGAATCTCAACTAAGGAAGAGACAACGTACCTCCTGTTTTCATGCTTGAAGCATTGTTCTCTCTCCTCTTTCCTCCACCCTCTACAACAATTCTGTTTTACGTACGTTTCTGTGATGTATAATTCACAGTATTGTGCAGTGCTCCCTTTTTCTTGTCTTCCATTCAGATCAGTTTTCAAATTCTGTTGCTCCAGGCTCCAATGCTTTACACATTCTTGAAGCAATTGAGGAAAGGCTGTAAGCTGAAAATACTGTGCAGCAGCATAATTGAGTGGCCAATCAATACAAGAGCTGTCACTTCAAATCGAGGAATTAATGAACTTATTTTGCAGTAAAGGAAATGAGTTTTGAGGAAGGAAAAATAAAAGCTGTTAACAAGGCAAAGTCTGAGGTTGTGGTTTTTTTAATAGAAAAGAAAGGAAAAAAATATCTTGAAGGAAAGAATTTTAAAAAACCTTTTAGCTGTGCTTGATTTAACTGGTTTGGAGGACTTATGATGTCAAATTTACTACTGGAGTGTTCTTACCACAGTTTGATGATGGGGAAGAGCCAAGGGTAATCCCAGTGTTAGAACCCCACACAGATCTGTGCAGCCACAACTATTCTCAAAACCCAGAATAAACTGGCATCATTTGAAAATCTCTATTCCATGTGTCCATTGTAGAGAAGATTAGATGAAGGATATAGAGGAGTATTCACAAGCCTTCCTCCTTTCTCACTTAAATCAAAGTGCGACCTTTATTATTGTCAAAAAGCGTTAATACTGCCTTTGTCATTTCAAATTCCCTGAATCAAAGAAAGACTGGAGAATTCAAAATGCATCGAGAGTCAGTTCTGGCACCAGCCAGTTGCTGAACACCCTGTTTCACAGTCAAACCCCCAACCTATGTATTCCTGCCCATAAAGAGGGCGAATTGTCATGGCCACCTGGCACAAATGATACCTATTATATATTAACATCATCATAGAGGAATTGCTCTGCATGACTGCATGACCGAGTGGGAAGAGAAATGCATTAGCGATGAAGTGTTATTTGAGTCCTATGACTGCTCTTATGTGTCCCTGAAGAATTCACTACCCTGCTTTTTGTTGTCAGTGCTGGTAAAAAATAACCTCTTTTGTTCTGTAATGAGAACAGGAACAGGCCATTGCTGTTGTTGTAAGCCTTCATATCTTCAGTGGGGAACCCCTGGTGATACGTATCATGGAGCAAAGGCAGAATGTGAAGCCTCCCAGTCAATGAAAAATCTTTCCAGAGAGAGGATCTTCTGTCCCTAGTTGCTGGCAGACAAGTAGAATTGACAGAATGTTCCAAACCTCTTCTGCATATATATAACACAGTGATGTGAGACTTTTTTTTTGAAATGCCATGAAGTTCTGAAGTTTAAGTGGATAAAATATAATCACTGACATCTGACAGTGGATGGAAAGGAAAACTATCTCTAGCTGTGTCAGGCATGAGGGATCATCCTAGACTTTAGTGCAACCTGTGGTGATGAGAATGCAAGGGTTAAAGGGAAAGAGGCTATCAAACAGTGACTAATTGTGGAAAAATACTGGTACAATGTTCTGTAGGCAATTAGTCTACTCTGCAATGATCTGAACTTCTGCAAACATTACATGAAGTTAACGAAACACAGCAACAGCATCCGTGAACATTTAGATTTAAAAGGCTGCAATAAGACGTGAGTGAGATGTTCTGGGAAAGGCAGTTACCCAAGCACCAGTTTAAGACTTACAATACTGGTTGAATAATTTGATAAGAACCCTAGATGCTTTTATTTTCCTGGCAAAGACATCACAAGAACTTCCATAAATGCTATTTCTCTTTATCTGAACAGACCACTAACAGAAACAGAAATTCTCCAGATCATTTATTCCCAATAAGTGGAGTAAAAAATTTATTCTGAGCAAGGCAACATTCATATAATCTCTATTAAGCACACAAGGCTTTGACACTAAGCACACTTTTGTCAGAAGCATCCCAGAACATTCTGGAGTGCTTGCTGCTTGTTTTCAGTCTCATCCAGGTAACAGAGAGTAAAGCATGACATTGTCAGGAAAAGAAACCTTGGACAATTCTCTGCAGTTCAGCTGGCAGCATAGCTTGGGGGTGCTGTTTGCAAGTGCAAAAGGCAGAAGGCCCATCATTGGAGCATAGTGTGTAATATTAAACATTCTGCAAAAGGCCATCCTCAAATTAAATCCATTAGCTCTGACATACAATCTCCACACAAGTGAAATATTTAGTGCTAAAAGTTTATGGCATTTCCCTAGGCGAAGTTGTTTGCAGTTGACAGAGCTTTTGCTTGCAGAGTACAGTTTGGCAGCTTTTCTCAGCCAACTTGACCAAGGCCATGAAGAAAAACCTTGTGTATAAAGGACGACAGTGTTAGGACACAGGGCTACAGAGCTGCTGAAAAACACACCTTGGGCTTTAAGGTTCTTGACACCTTTGGCAAGAGCCCAGTGTAAGGGACAGTGAATTATTGTGCTGTCCCACAACTTACAGAGCTTTAACAGGATGCCCAGAGAAGCTGCAGATGCCCCATCCCTGAAGGGATTCAAGGCCAGGTTGGATGATGGGCTAGGCAGCCTGATCTGGTGGGTGGCAACCAGCCCATGCCAGGAGGTTGGAACTAGATGGGCTTTAAAGCTCCTTCCAACCCAAACCATTCTATGATTCTATTATATGATTCTACAAACTGAAGATCTGTGGCTTTAGGTGATATAAATACACATTGAAAGAGAAACTCCCCCAGAACACTTTAGCAGGTTAAAAACTAAGGTAAAAGATGAATAGTGACTTTTTCTGTGGAGATGAATCAAGTGTTCCACATCTATATCTGCAGTTTACTCCTGCCCAACTCTTTGGCTGCTGGCTCGTCTTTAAAACAATACAACCCTTCTATCTGAAAGTTATGGCTGTGAAAGTGTTAGTGTTACCATTAAGCAAGTCTTGACAATTTGCTGTGTTGCTGTTATTTCATTGGAGAAAACAAAATAATCCTTTATTTCACTCTTTCTAAATAAGAAAAGGCAGGGACTTTGTATTTAGTCCTAATTTCAATGTGCTTCACTGTGCAGCCCCAGTGAGGGGAAAAGGGTTTTGAAGTCTACGCAGCGTTGAGTGAGAATTGATCTGAAATTACATTTGTCTCCGGGATTTTAGCTGTAACTAAGACATTCTGAGGAAAAACAATCAGATCACTGTTGTTCTAGTTGTGCATGTTAAATAAAACCAGCATAGTCAGGCATTTAGAATTAGCAGGGAAAGTAAAGACTGGACATGGTGCAAGTCCTATTTCATGAAGCTGCTGACTGTAATGGACCAGTGCAGCACCTCTGTATGGTGATAGTCACCTTTCAAGAAGGGATTTCTACTCTGTCTCCTTTGCATAGGAAAGGCAATTTATGGTATCTCCACGCTTCCTTAAAGTCAAACATACCAATGTGGTTTAAAAAGTTTCTTTCAGCACTTTGTGTTTTCCAGTGTGGTTTTGGGACTGTGCTTCCAGTGTATATGGGGCCTCAGGAGTGAAACTGAGTCAGAAACATGAAGTACAGTGTGCCTTCACCTTCGCAGAACATAAATCCAAGGTGTAATAAAACATGTCCCCAAGGTAAATCAAGACCCAACAGACTACAACTGCAGCTAGTAATTTTAGAATCATAGAATCATTAAGGTTGGAAAAGACCTCTACGACTATCTACTCCAACCGTCAACCCATTCCCATGTGCCCAATAAACCATGTCCCTCAGTGCTGCATCTTCACGTGTCTTGAACACCTCCAGGGACGGTGACTTCACTGCTTCCCTGGGCAGTGTGTTCCAAACCTGTTTTTCACTAACGTTTGATAAGTTTCAAAAGTAGTCATGTTTTGTATTGCTGTTTTTTTTTTGTATTGTTTTGTTTTGTTTTTTAATAATTTGGTTTATAAAATTTCTTTTTTTTTTTTCAGTCAGTTAAAGGTTTTTACTTACCTCCACCTATTGCTGTAGTGACAGATGGTACAGGCAGGTATGAGTTAAGGTATATGTACAGATGGTTCATTCTGTCTTGCAGTGTCTCTGACAAGATAACAACATGAGGAACTGCAGGATGCTACAGATCACAAAGTAATGTATATGCAGATAGCTCACACTGACCTGTGGTGCCACTAACAAGACAGCCAAGTGAGAAATGGTAGTGCACCATAGACAGCAAAAAGGGCAGTTGCTTGATAAAATTGCTGTCAAAATTAGAAATAACCAGGGAAATAATAGTATAAATACCAAATAAGGGCATAAAATCAGCAAAACTAGGGTTGATTTGGAAATGGCAAACAGAAATGAGTTGTTTATTTAAGTGGGTGAATGAGAGTTGGAGAGGGGATGACTTTCCAGGTGGAAGAGCAAATATGAAGTGAGCCAAGTCACGTGTTCACAGTTCCCTGTTAAGAGGCTCTGAGCCTGAACAGCACAGCTTGGAGCGCTACTGTGTATTCATACATGCTCCAAACATGCTTACCTCTGTCTCTTGTGCGCACAAGAGGGACTTGGATGCTTTCTCTATTACTGGGAGGGAGCACCTGGAGGAAGTGGCTGGGCATCCTGACTTCCTGAAGGTGTGAAATCAGAGTGCTGGAAATCTTGTTTAAAAAAATAGACTGTTTTTGTATCTTCTGAGAGAGATTTAACGCTGTGTATAGTGTCTGTTTTGTAATCCATACATGAATTTTCCTTCATTCAAATAATCTGAAGCCCCTTCCTATCTATATTCAGCTCCTTATGGTGTTATTGTTTATACACTGCAAGTGCTCAGAGGCAGCGAAACAGTATAAACAGGAAAAGATAATGCCTTGGACAGTAAGCCCAGGAAGAGAAACATAAATTAACAGTGAGAATGCAATCAGAAGTACTGTCTCTATTTTGTATGGGAAAATCTGCAGAGGATACAAATGAGTTTGTCCTCAGAGGCTGCCTTCAGATTACTGTCAGACCTGTAGGTAAATACTGGACCTGCAAGAAAGGGTACAGGGCGTTCTTCAGTGGTCTGACTGAACTGCAATCCAAAAGGTTGCTAATAGTAATACAGACACATCAAAGTTTATGGAGCTCATGACAAGTTTCAGGCTGTGAAGACACCATGGGAAGTCAGTAGGAGTCACCAACACCCCATTGCCCCACACAAGAGGGGAAGCACTGGGAGACTGTATCTCAATTGACTGTAAACCAGTAGATGATACACAGGATGCATTTGAAGAGAGGATCACAGAAATGTTCTCATGAGTATTCCTGCTGACCTGAGATTCTTCATACTCTTCCAGTAAGTGACAGGATAATATATGGATATGCTAGAGTATAAATGTAAATGCACATTTATTTCAACATTTGCCACCTTTATTTTTTGGAGAGTTCAGTGCTCTGGAGGCAAATGATTCTGCAGCTAGTAATTATTGAATTTGTATTTGCAAAATACAGTCTTAGTTCAACAAGCAAATTGAGACTGACTTTTCTTCAGTGGATTTCCTTATTCTGTTCCACCTCCTGTTAACAATGTCAGTTTACTGGTTCCTGTGACCATGCTGCTCCCTTGATAAAGCAGGCTGATAAAACACTAGTGAGAATAGCTACATACCTACACTATACTGAGTGATCTAAATAAGACAGTAGATGTCCTTGTGTTCCCCATGGCATACTAGGACCTTCTGGGCAATGATCCAAAGCTTCTCAGAAGACATTCTAAGAAAATTATGAAAATAATCAAATAGTGCCTTTGGAGCAGATGGAACAATCTTGACTCAGGAACTGATATAATTATTTGCCCCAGTTTCTGATCACTAGTTCATGTACTGAGGAAAAAAAAAAAGAGAAATATAAAAAAAACTTCAGTAAATAACCTAAATTTCCCAAAACTCACCTTGAGCTAAAATCTTATTTTGCCCATTCTCAATCTCAACTTTCCTTATTTTCATCACAGGTTACACACAGCTTGTCCCAATCAATTTAGTGAAGCAGAGGGGCACGGGAGGTTGGGGTCACGTCCATGACAAAATCTGTTCCTCTGAGCATATTAGTTTCTATGTTCTGCACCTTGCAACTGATTGATTTCTTCCAACCACAACTTGATTCCCACTGGTTTTCCTGCACTGCTGCTTGCCTCTTGCTAGGGTTTTTGTTTGGGTATTTGTTTCTGTCATTTGTTGCCTGTGTCTCTGTGCAGTAGCTCTCCAAACTGAAATGGAAGTAAGTAAAAGAAGGCAAAAGAGTTATCAAGTTTGTTTTTTTTTTTTAAAAAAAGGATTATAAAGGATTATATTATGACAGTCTATAAAGGGAATATTTCAGCAGCCCCACCATCCAGAAAACACTTTCTGGTTACACTTGGCTATTTTATCATTTGCTGTCTTCTGGACTAGTGGTTTTCCCAATGACATATGATTATTCCCAAGCACAGAACTGGTTTTAATTGTAGGGAAAGCAACACAGCCACTGATTCCAGCACTCTGTTTTTAGGTAATTTTCTTTGTTGTTGTTTTTACTTCATTGTATACTTTAGAAAATAAGGAGCCTATTGGCATAGAGGTTAAAGAAGTTAACAAGTATTAAGCTGAGAGGCATTAGGTGGCTGCAGAGTTCCCGATTTGGGGCTTTAGCTTTGGTGTTTTTGAAGGAATTTCCAGAAGCACTGAATAATTGCACCAGCCACAGCATCAGAGCTCATCTTCATAGATGTAATTACTGCATGCTTCTGACACCACAGATATTACCATTAACCCTGCATGTGAATCATATCTAATTTATTGTCTGAGATGAAAGCAATTCTGTCTTTCCAGTTGAAAATTTGCAGCAGTGCTTTGTCATGTTAATCTTCAGGCTATGATCTCTCCTCCATATGCATGCACTGCCATCCAGATGGAAGCTTACCAAAGCACCTCCTGCTGTCAGCCTTGATGTTCAATTTTGGACCTTCTCTTAAAAACCTTCTCTTAAAAATCCTTATTTCCATGTATGGCAAAGAAGTTCATTTAGCAGGCAGTGGTATTTACAGCACAGAGACAACATTCTGAGAAACTTCAGATTCTGAAAAGGTTAATTATTATAACTTCTAAAAAATAAGAAGTCTGTTTACTGTCCTTAACCAGTACTGCACTGTTGACAGCTGTACATAATGCTGGCCTGTAGTGGTGAATTTGCAAAAGAAGCCCCTCATACCACATCCAGTTTGAAAAGTCCTCATATATATGTGTCACGCAGTGAACAGCCCTTCAAAAAGTTCAGTAAATACTGAAGCATTCATAGACTCACAGAATGTCTCGGGTTGGAAGAGATCTCAAAGATCACCCAGTTCTAACCCCCCTGCTGCAGGCTGCATTGCCAGCCACTAAATCAAACACTAGACAAACAAAGTTCCCCAGGGCCCCAACCAATCTGATCTTGAACACTTCCAGGGATGGTACAGCCACAGCTTCTCTGGCAAAATCATTGTTACTCGATAAAATATTTTCATGGGAAATTGTTTTTTTTTTTTTTTTTTTGTATTAAAAAAATCACTTCTATTAAATTATGTATTTTTAAGGGCCATCAACTCAAGTTAGTTCCAACTTCATTATATATTTAGTTCCAGTTTCCTCTGATATGAATTCATTTGTTCAACTGAATCAAAATATATTTTTGTTATGAAGGCAAAATGCAGTGTCTCAAGGCTTTTCCTCCTTTCTGTGCAGGGCTCTCTGAGTGAATAATGCCTTCTATGATGCTTCACAGACTCCATCTGCACTGATTAACAGCACCAGGAAACACTTCCAGGCCCTGAACCTCAGGTATCTTTTAAATGGTGTAAATTGCAATGATAAATTATTAAACAAAGGATCTCTGGTTGTGATTCAGGCTCACTCACTGTTTCCCAAGCCATTCCCAGGCATAGGACGGAGTTATAGTCAGCCAGGGCAGCCTGTTTCCTGGCAGGTAGATCAGATGTAAACATCTGGATTTTGAGGTCAAGAGAGTGTAATAATTATACAGGTGCAAACTATTTCTTCACAGTTCCATTCTGAACTTCCCAGTGAAATCCTCCATCTGTAAATGTCCCTGTTTATTGCAGGTGAGTTAGACTAGAGGACGTTTAACGATCCCTTGCAATACAAATGATTCTATGATTCTATGATTCTATCCACATGATCTTTATCAGTTTCACCTTCACATTCACCTAGTGACATTAACTGCATAAATGCCATCTAAGACCACTCAGGAGGCCCATGCCTCAGTTCAGGACTGAACCTGATGCCAGGAACACCTTCAGAGTCAGGAGCATTCCACCTCTCCTGGCCTGTGCTGATCTTGCCTTAGCTGCAGCAGGAACAGAAAGATGCAGCCAGCAGGGCCTTCTGAGAACATCACAATACCTGATCATATCTGACATTTTTCTTTGTAGCGCCGTAGAAATTTCTGATTCACCAAAGCCATCTAGCTAATTAAAAATCTTTGTTGATCTGAAAGTAAATGGCTATATTAAACTACACCAACATGCCTTTAATTGCTCAGGCTTATCTGCTATTCTAATTCAAAAGAAAACTAATTCAAGTAAAAAGCAAGTTGGCTTTTTGTCAAATTCCATTTCACAGCTCCATACCTTCTGCAAATCAAACCACAAAGTCATCTTTACTTATACACAGTTTCCTGTGTCCTTCTGGATTTCATGTTTTTCCTGTCACTTTCAAGACAATGTTCTGACTTAAAAAACCGACTCTCAAATCTCATAAAAAAAAATTACAGAATAGTATCTAGCATTGAATAAAGCCAGTTCTTCCCATCATCCTAAACTCTGTTACCTGGTATTAAGGTGTAGAGAGATTAGACTTCCTTTGGTATCACAACAGCAGGCATCAAGAACCTGTTCTTCACATCCACTCTCCATCACACATGCTCTTCTGCTTGGGCTCTCCAAAGAATATTCAATAGGAATGCAGATATGCTTATGCTCAGAAATAAGATGTTTGGTCTGATGAGCAGCAGCATGGACAGGCCAGTACCAAATATCCTCAAATCATGGAATGGCTTAGGTTGGCATGGAATCCAACCTAAATCCTGGAATCAAAGATCATCTAGTTCCAACTTCCCTGCCATAGGCAGGTTTGCCACCCACCAGATCAGGCTGCCCAGGATGCCATCCAGTCTGGCCTCGAGCACCTCCAGGGATGGGGCACCCACTGCTACTCTGGGCAGCCGATCCAAATATCATATACACTGACACATCATTTTAGTCATCAAAGATCATTTTGTAGTTAATGTGGGTACGTGCCAAAACAGTGGTCCACCCTTTGAACAATTATAAGCAGGAGTTGGACTCAGTGACCCTTATGGACCCCTTCCATCTTGGAATATCCTGTGATTCTATGATTCTAAAATAGTGGAGTGGTAATCAGAAAGACACGCCTTTGGCAATCGTCTGCTATAGCAAGCAATAGAAGAGAAATATCAAAATTATTTTTTTATAAATCTTTTTATGTATTCAGATTGTAATGAAAAGAGGAAATCTGTTCAGAAGCTGGCTAGGACAAAATGTAATGGTAAAAGTAGGTGTTTAGTTGAATATCAGGCATCTGCTCTATACAGGTGAGATCTCAGGACAGATGGAAGGTAATAGCCAATACAACAACTAGCAGCAGACATCAAAGCCAGTTGCACGACTTGTGCAAACGCTCTGATGCTTAACCCATATTCATAAAAACAGATATTGAAATCTAACAGTATCCAAAAGATAGATGTAATTATTGACACAACTCACTAAGAGTATTTAAGTGTAAGACCTTAATGGAAATTACTCCCAGGCATGCTAATCAGTGTCCCAAAGTAGTACTTGCCACAAGTGAACAAAGCAAGTTCTCACAGGCAAAGTTCACTGAGAGTTGTAATATAGTCAAATTGCTTAAAAATATAGACGGAGTTAAAAAGGAACATGAAGGGCACTGAATGTGAACTTAAGATTAAAATCTGTCAGTGAATGATAGGAGAGGCAAATGAGTCAATGATATTATGGTTAAAGAAGAGAACAAGGTATTATTAAAAGCTCACTCTAAGAGAAGAAAAATAAACTGATAGAAATTAGAATTAAAAATGAATTACAGATGAAAATATAAATACTGAAACAGTACTCACAAGATAAAATAAGATGGTATAGAATGCTTTTTCTCAGTTATAAAAAAAATACAGGACATAGGCTTTTCAAATTAAACATTTTCAAAAAAATTAGACTTGGGTAACTTGCATCTATCCATGATATATTCAAGGAATTAGTTAATTACTTTTAATCACTGGGTTTGTCTGAACATATTTTGGCAGATAGGGAGATTCCCATAGTATAGGGAATCTCAGTATTTGACAGAGCCAGAGATCAGATGCTCAGATGTAAATCCCTACTGAAGTAATGACAAAATTAATCAGCAATGCTATCTTATCCTTTTCTATTTTATTAATATAATTAATCCCATTTATCATCAATTCTTCCAAAATAGGCATCAATTCTAGCAAAAGAGCCTTGATCAAACAAACCTATTTTTTTTTTTAAACAAATACATTGATGGGATTCATAATGACTTCTTACATGGGTTGATAGTGATAGATCAAAGGGGAATGGTTTTAAACTAAGACGGAAGATTTAAGTTGGATATTAGAAGGAAGTTTTTCACTCAGAGGGTGGTGACACACTGGAACAGGTTGCCCAAGGAGGTTGTGGGTGCCCCATCCCTGGAGGCATTCAAGGCCAGGCTGGACATGGCTCTGGGCAGCCTGGTCTAGTGGTTGGCAACCCTGCCCACAGCAAGGGGGGTCGAAACTTGATGATCTTTGAGGTCCTTTTCAACCCGGGCCATTCTATGACTCTATAAAGGCAGCTGATATGACTATTTTTCCCCAAACAATTTGAAATGATACCAGTTAGTATTTTGTTTAAAATAAGAATAGAAAAAGAGGAAATATTAAGCACTGATTACAGAAAGTTTAAGATCCAGATTTTAAAAATAAAATGTTCAGGGTAATATTCTCTGTGTATGTCAGTCATTGCTTGACAGCCCAATATTGTTTTAGAGGAGCAGAGAGAGAAAGAGAACAGTGATGGGAAGGATCAACTGATTAATTTTAGCTGCAAAGTTTGCAAGAGAGAACAATATTTGTGAAGTAGCAAATCACAGGAGAAGATGATGCTGTTCCAGTCTAATCTAGTATGCTTGAAAGAATGGTTTAACCATCGCAAAGACACTCTAACACTGACTATTTGAGGTCCTGCACATTATACATGCTATGTTAAGAGATTGAATGTTTTGTTTAAAAGGGCATGGTAGCCTGAGGTAGTTAAAATTGAGCATGCTATTAAGATTGTCAGTAGGATAGGCACTTGCCAAGAGTGACTTCTTCCTGTCCCCCAGAGACAGGACTTAGGTGTCTAATTAAAGATAAATGATATATTCTGTGGAATTCTTTCCCTCTAGAGAGTAGACTCTCTCTCTAGCGTAGACACCAATGGGTAATATTAGGATAAATTAATCCTGTCTTTTGCCTTAATAACTGGAAGAGGTGTTTACAGATTAGTGTAAGCTCTTCTGGCTAAATTCAGGACACAGTTGCCTATGCATGGGTATGAGTATTATTTAAGCATATTTCTCAGACTTCATCTGAATGAATCCCCAAATGTTCCATGAAGTATCAGAAATCAAATCAGTGATTGAAATGACTGAATATCCTTTTCTAGATCTGACATGAAGGAAATTCTGGAAATTCAGTGCCATCAAACCTTGCAACCCAGGCTACACTACAGAAAAAACAGAGTCCCCGTACATGTCCTTAAAATATATTTTTGGAAGGTCTCCATGTCCTTCATCTTCGTATTAGACTCCTCCGTTTATCTGTACTCTGTATTTTTAGTCCTATCCTCTTTTACACAGATAGTTGGCCTTCCACTTTTACAAGCTGTTGTAAACCATGGTAGCTATTCCTGTCTCTCTTCAGCATAAGTATTTTTGGTGTTGGCATTTGTTTGGGTTAAGAAAAAGAGTTTTCAAAAAGCACTTTAATTCTTACTGGACACATGACAAATAGATGAATAAATATTGATTTAATGCCTTTTACCCATTTTAGAGGAAAATAGCCTTGTATGAATAGAGTTGATTAGATCATTGAAGAAAACTTTAATTACAAAGGAATTATAAACTAAGACACATATATACATTTTTCATCAGGAGATAATAGTTTTATGGGCTTCTAAATAAAGTCTATTAGACAATTGTGCAAAGTCTGAAAATAATAAGGAACAATATATGTGCAGAATTTTCTGCATAATACATAATACTCTCCAGAAATATGCTAGAAAATTAAACAGAAAGACAGAGAGAAATTACAGCTGTAAGGCCTTAAAATAAGTCTTTTTTCCTCATTTAAACCAATTGGATTGTTTGTGGGTTTGATTTTTGTTTTTCCTTTTTTTTTTTAACCTTGATCTTTGGCAGCATCATGTATCATTAAAATATGAAATTTAATATTTCTCTGTTAATGAGAAAGTTTAACAAACAGCATAGCCTCCTGTGGAATTATTCATCATGTGAAACTGAAACCAAAACCCTGTGCAAGCGTTCACTGATTTCTTCAAAATTTATTCGGATTCTTATACATCCTGTAAATTCAGCAGTTAACTACTGGGATAATTTACATTCTTTATAGTACTACACCAACTCAATGTAGTTCAGAGGAAAACCTGACATTCTGTAAAGGGATTTCTCCTGAAATATGAAAAAATCTATCATCTCTCTGAAACAGCAAGCAACCAATCAACAAAACCACAAAAATAACCCTAGATCCTTCAACAATATCTACTCAGTAGCACAGAACAAGTAATAGATTTTTCAAAAACAGTTCCTCTCATAGTTGGACTCTCACTGAAGCCAACCAAATACATGATATTCAGGAGAAAAAAAAGAATTTGTTGAGTTGATAAAGAAAACAAAAAATAAAGCAAGATATTTTACACAAATTAGGATAAGGATTCTTTTTTAAACATACACTTTAAGACCAATCTAGAAAGTTAATTCCTTTATTAAAACAAACATAATTCCATTTCTCATATTTGTCTGAATTATCTTGACTTTCTCATCCCAAAAGATTATTTTAATCAAATTATGGCTTTAATGATCAAATAATCTTTTAGTCTCCAGGGAAGATTATTCTTTCAGTGATGCTGGTCTAATATGGCATAACCTGATTGCAATCAGCAGTATTGTTCTGAATCGATGCTAATCCAGCCAAGAAATCTGGAATCCAACCTTTGTCATCCTACGACAAGAGTAGGAATAATTTTACAGATTACTGTTAATAACACTAATTTAACACCTTTCAGTTGCAGATCAAAGATGTTTTTCTTAAGTAGAGGTACACAAACCTGATGCTTACAAATAAAGGGTTATTTGAAGGCTGTTAATTCATCTCATAGTCTCTGGACAAGGAAAAGCATCAAGTTTCTTCTATTAGGAGAAACAGTTTCCAGTTCATCCTGGATTTGGAAAAGAAAGGTCAAACACCTGGCATTCTTCTATCCTGCTTTTTCTGTTCTACATCAGCAACACTATTAAGTGCTTCTGCTCAAAGAAGATTGTGGTCAGATTTGTACATATGAGACAGCCTTTGAATGTTTGCTTTTATTCAGTCAGGCACCATGGCAATCCATGGGGAATAAGAACTGCAGCACTATCTTAGGGTAAATAACAGCAAGCCAACTTTGTATTTGCATGAAGATCTGTTGCAGTCCTAAGGGAGAACTTGTTTATCAAAAAGTGTGTTTGTTGTTTTCTAACAATACCACTTGGTCTAATAAGACAGATTTCACCTGCACGTAAACCTTGTCTTACACATGTACTTCATGGTTACAGCCATGATATAGCCAGAGAGGTTGTGAAGTGTCTTCCCTGAGGATGTTCAAAAGCCAACTGGACATGGTTCTGGGCTCCCTATGCAGGAATGGACTAGATGACCTCTGGAGATTTGTTCCAGCATAAACAATTCTGAGATTCTATGATAGGAAAATATCTACAATTTTTCCCCAGCAAGTCTCTGGCAGGGTCACCAGTTCATGGAGCTAGGAAAATGACAGTAGGGGCCAGTTGTTTCTGTCTTACAGTCTTTTATAAAACTGTTTGAGTCTTCTTCTTGAGTCTTACAATAGAGGGGGTGAGGTATTGGAACAAGTTGCGCAGAGAGGTGGTGGAAGCCCCATCTCTGGAGATATTCAAGGTCAGTAATGCTAAAAATGGCATTTTCCTGTACTTTGGATATCTCCTTACCTTAAATTCCCTTAAGAACACCTCTAATTCTATATTTCCATCAGTTGTCAATTCAGCCTAAGTCTTTTTTCAGAAGTATGATAAATAGAAATAGAAAAAATAGAAATAGAAAAAATAGAAAAAATGCCCACACATATTACTTCTCCCTGAATCTATATTTTATTTTGCATTCAAAAATTAGTAAATCAGACATGTAGGTTCAGACATACAAATATCTGAAGCATCAACAGAAGTTAGGGGAGAAAAAACTTAAATGTAGTAAGGAGCTCTGAACACCTACTTTTGAAAGCAAAGTTGAGGGATGTTCAACTTGGGGCTGCATTTTGTCCATCTCTGTTTTTAAACACAGTGGAAGGAGTCTGAATCTTTGACAGCGTTCATCCCACTAGATAAAACTGTGCCACACACTGAGTTTTGACACTGTCAATATTACTTCCTCATCAAAACTGCCTCCTTGTCAACATAATCTCTGGCATGGTGATTCTTGGCATACAAATCCATATTGTTTATAGTAATAGGAACCTATAAGAACTTCATGTGCTTTTTTCACATGACTAATAAGGAATATGAGTGTGAAAGCTTGACACTACTGACGTCAGTCTCAAAATATCCATTGGTTTAAGCAAGAAATTTCACCTTGGATATTTATTGAAACTTTCTGTGAGTAGCTCAGTTGACTAGATACTTCAAAGGTGCGTATTTTCTCATAGGGAAGAGTTTTTGTCTAATGGGGATAGAAACCTGTCTGCTGCACAGATACACAGTGAGGATTGATTAGTTAATAACCTGGAAGCACTATAGAAGCAAATAGAATGCTAAGTATTGGCATTTTCTCTTGTAAAAATACTTCAGAAGAATCTGACAGCTTCATAACTGGGCTCTTAAACACGAACACCAGATATGTCCATCTGATTTTGCAGTACTACACTTGGCACTTAGGAGAAATATTATTACAGCATTATCTGAGATTGATTGATACATTTGATGAGATAAAAACATATTGGAAGCAAATGAGGTTTGGTGAGGCATTTTCAGCAGATCATTTTTAAAGTGCAATTACTTCTTGTTTGTTGTTTTCTCTTTTTATTTTTTCTTTCTTTTTGATGTGCAGTGTCAGAGCAGCTCAGTAAGGTTCCAGAAATCAGAGAAACTCAGTGATATGCAGAGATCCATAGACAAGGCCTTACTCCATCTTTAAGGGAAGGTTAAGTGAATCTTACTCCATGGATTCACATGACAGGTGGTCCAAAAGATGTGAGACTCCCATAATCTATCTAGGAAAGATAAATCTGCTCTCTGTCCATAATTCCCATGACAGATGCTACTGCTCCTTTGGGGAGAGAGCTGAACAACTCCTGAATTGACTGAAGAATTGCTGCAGTCTGTAGCTCAGCATATTAAACAGAACAGAGTTGGTTTATTTTCCTACACTAAGCTATAAAACATGCAATTCAGAATCTTCGTAACTGGTCATAAAGCTGTTGCCAGCTGTAAGCCTGCATGCCTGATTCAGAAGAGCACAAGAGACAGCGGTGACATAAATCCTCTTCAATTCCCCCAGTACACTCCAACCCTAAGTACAAGTAACTGTGCTAAATGAAGGTGCCACTGGAAAAAAAGGTCTCTAGAAGGAGTGGGAACCAATATGCACTCTACACTCTGGTCTCTCTTTCTCAGCTGACTATACAGGGAATCTACAAGGCTGCTCCAAAAGTAATGCCTCCCTTTTTATTATGTTGGCCCACAGTGTCAGAAATGGATGTTGGTGATATGATAGTTAAGATTGAACCTTCCCTCCAATATTCCATTACATTTTGTTGTCATGAGGCAGATAGCAGCAGAGGTGCAGTCTGACAAAATAGCGTCTGACATGGAAGTGCTTATGAAGCTAAGGTGTGTCATTAAATTCCTCCATGTGAAAAAAATGGCAGCCACTGACATTCACTGATGCTTGCTGAATGTTTATAGAGACCAAACACTGGATATCAGCACAGTGAGGTGGTAGGTGGTGTGTTTCAGCAGCGGTGATAGTGGTACACCTCTGATGATGCAGATTTTTAAGAGCTTGGAATGCAAGCTCTTGTTCCTTGCTGGAGAAAATGCATAGCTAATGGTGATGACTATGTTGAAAAATAGTGTTTCATCACAGAGAATTTGCTTTCTCAAATAGTGCTATAATTCTATTCATATCTGTTTTAGTTTCCAGGGAAATAAATAGGATGCATTACTTTTGGAGCAACCTACGTAGTACAGTTTTGTTTTTAATTCCATATGTATTTGGAATGAATGCAAATATGTAAGTTAGCAAAACTCATGAGCAGATGTCAGAGTTTATAACTCTGTCTTTATTTTAAACTTAAGACCGCCAGCCTAATGACAGTGGTTACTACTGCAACTTGTATGCCATACTGAGAAATAAGCTTTATGTATTAGACCCTCATTCTAATCCTCAGTACTTTTACATGCTTTCGCTGTAAAAAAATCTGACTAATAAAAGAAAAAGTCCTATCATTAAAACAAATGTTTTTGCTTTCTGTCTTGTTTCTCGGATATTGCATAGAACATTTTATTCTTCCTGAAAACAGTTATGATCCCCCTGTGTGTGATATTAAACAGCCATGCTGTAATCAATGCTACTAAATCTGAAGTAGCTCTTGTGCCTCCAGGTATTGATTCTGTTCTGTTCATTTATTTCAATTTTGTAAAACACTGCAGTATTTTCTGCAGACGGGATCAAACTCCAGGCTTGGATTTCTTTGTGATTATCACCAACATTCAGGTTATCTAGAGAGTCAGAAAATGCTCATGTTATATTTTTAAGCCTTCTCTCGTGCTGATAAGATAACGTCTGTGGCTGTAAAAAGTTCATGAGATCTCCCCCCACATACAACGACATGTGGTCCACATTTACATTGCTGCTTCCCAGGGATTAGTCCACTGGTGTTATTGAGATTATAATTTAGACTACAATATTCTACTTGTGTACTTGGTTCAGCATTGAGTTGGTTGCTCAATTGTTGTATTATTTTCAGAACAATATCAGAGACATCCTGTACTTAATTCCAGCCTGCAGCAGTCTTCTTTTTATCACTGCTCACCTAGGTAATCTAGAGCTGGACTCTGAAGTACAAACTCCAGTACAAATTTAAATTTACATTTGCATTTTCTGGAGAAGCAGTTGAGTCAGAGCTCAGACTGATTAAGATTACGTCTGTTGGAAAGAGCAGTACTGTAGATTTGCACCTGCAAAATTACCTGTACCACTGTGGCTATTACATCGCAGTTGACTGTCTACCACAGCAGTGCAACAGTCTCTCAGGTGTGGGATTTCGCACTTCTTTTTGAGCTTCATAGAATCATAGAATAGTTTGAGTTGGAAGGAACCTTCAAAGGTCATCTGGTCCAACTCCTCTGCAATGAACAAGGACACATACAGCTAGATCTGCTTGCTCAGAGCTCCAGCCAACCTAACCTTGAGTGTCACCAGGGACGGGGCATCCACCACTTCTCTGGGCAACCAGATCTAGGGCTTCAAAACTTCATGATGTTTCTGCCAGCCCATTTCTCCTGTATGTCAGGAGCCCCCTGGATGTCAACATAGCCCTCAGTAGAGATAAGATCTTGATAGAGCAAGTTCTAAAGGCTAAGGAAATGCAAAGCCAAAGCTCGGCACTGGGGCAATGCGGAAGACTCATCAAGGACCTCTACAAAAAAATAGAAAAGAAATGTGGGCAAGACCACTGAGGTATATCTTAGTTAAAAATTCTCTGATAATCTCTGTTGAGACAAGCCCTACAGATGTAAGTTTTTGCTAAGATAAAAAACAGCAAAGACAGATAGCACTGATTGATCAGTGTCCCACATGTAACAGACCAATGACTTTCATCAGAAAGAAGCAGTGATTCAGCTCAGAACTGCACATATTTTGAATTTAAAAAGTACTTAACTATTAGAAAGTTTCAGGTTTGCTTAGCATGCAAGAACAATACCTGGGTGGAGAAGAGAAACTCCTGAACTGACGACAGACTTCTATTCAGGCTCCAAAACAATGGAAGAACAGAGCCCAACGAGGATAGAGAAAGGAAGGCAAAAAAGAAGGAAGGCAAAAAGGAAGGGAGGTAGGAAGAATTTTGAATTTTTCATCACACTTTTAAATTCAAGCTCCTCAATGAAGTTTCCACTCACTTTTTTTCTATCTTTTGCCTGCTCCAGTTTGCTAGTTTACTCTTCTTCACTGGGTCACCAGCCCTTAATTATTTAATACAAAAACAACAATTTTTGGCCTGTAATTCTTTTTCTTTCACAGTGACTGATACTACTTCTAGCAAAGTCAACAGTAGACTTAGTGCTTAGCCCTCAGAAGGAATGGAATGAACCCCTTAACTACAGAAAACTTGTATCTATTTTACAGATTGTGTTTTTTGCTTATAATTCCACACAAACAGTTTTGTTCGTGTCTTTACCAAGTATGTCCATGTAAGTATATTAAAAAAGCAAGAAAGTTGCATTCCAAAGCAGATATCTTGATCTTTATGGTGTTACCATTACTTTTATTTATTCTTTGAATTTTTTCTGCATTTGGAAAAAGTTGGCAATAATAATATTTTTTATTCTTGAGAAAGTTTACTAAAACAATACATAATTTCCACATTTCCCAATTAAATGTGTTCTAAAGCTTCTGATTACAATGCTCCCCTATTCCCATTTGCAAATCTAGCACTACATAAAATGAAATAACTTTGCATTAAAAATGTACCCATTTTTGTTACCCAACTTATAACTTCATAACACTTTCTGCTTCCAGGAATAACTCTGGTAACTACCAACAATAAATGTTGTTTGCCACTTCATTTTTATTCCCCAAAAGCAAAACATATTTTAAAAATCCCTTAAACAATGGCATCAGCAGCACAATCTGTTGTGCAGTTCCTCTTTGGATTCAACAAACAGCACAACTCATAATCCAGACTGAGTCATCATGCTAGATAAGGAGCATCTCACATCCCAACAGTGTTTTCTGCCTGCTGCTCAGTTAATAATTCTATTCCATTTGGAGTCATATTTTGGGTCATTCTTTTGCTTTGTGTTGCCCATTTACCATACTTTCCAGTTAATCTGTTGCAGGTAACCTATTTTCACTTGAGGGTTGGTTACGATGGTTGAAGCCATCATGGGGCCCTTTATAATGGGACTGTGCTGGTTCCATTGGGTAGCTCCTCAAGTGGTCCATTGACTTGCCTGACAGAAGATGAGGGTGTTTCTGTGAAAGAGAAATAAGGACAATTACAGCTGACCCAGGAAACACAGTGGAGAACCATCAGACAAAAAGAGGTAATGGTGGACTTCCAATGAGTGAGATGCTGCTGTCTCTCAGAGGGACTAGTGGTTTAGCCTCATTATGGGACCTCTAGGTGTCCAACATTGCTTCTGATATAGGAACCAGAAAGCTACAAAGTGATTGTCTAGAATCAAAGCATCTAACAAGCAGCATAGCCCAAATTATCTTCATCTTCTGAAAAGAGAACAGCCACTAATTCTCCTCATGGACTGGTCTGCAGGAGTCGAGTGATAGTTTCTGTGGGGCTGCAATAGGATGCTCAGAGATGGCACTTGAAACAAACTCTTCCAGGTATGACTTAACATACCTGTCTCTGAAGGACAGCAACAGGGAGTTTTGACACAGACATGAACAAGAAAACTGTTATCTTTGCAAGATAACAGCAAGAGATCGCAGATCCACATCTGTACATAGTTTGGATCACTATACAGGAACAATGTCACACTATGTGAGTGTGGGCTAGAATTTCAGAGAAGTCCCTCAGCACATTAGCCAGAAATGTTGATCCTTTATTTTATATTGTTTGGTTTTTTTAGTTTTATTTTATGCCTCATCCATATGGCAGTGCTTCTAGAAACTCATCCTGAATTGGTATATCATGAATCCAAGGGCAATCTCAAAGGCTTTGCAAAGTTGTTGATTTTCCTGGCCTTGTTTTTGGCTTCTTATCCTTCACACTTTCCTTTGGCCCCCAAAGCTTTCCTCCAGCAGTGTGATTGCTGCTCAACAGTCCAGTTTAACACACTGACTTTGATAAAACCATGCTGCTCACTTTCCATCATGTGGCCCGTGTGCAATGCCCAGGTGAGGCAGAGGCACTGAACATCAAAGCATCTAGCTTTTTGAGAATTTGGATCTTCTTGTGACAAAAGAAATTGACAAAAAAAAAAAAACAAACATATTTTTTAGAAATTTAGACTGAGAGATGTTTAGTTCTCTTTTCCCAGAGGTACCACTAAGTAGCATTTTCGTCTTAAACTAACATGTAGCTGATACTGCAGACTGTCAGTGAGGCAGAGGTTGGGTGTATCAGTCACACTTTTAGTTTTTTGTGATCAGCTTCAAAATAGTTCTTATTTCACTCAACTAAATGATGAGTTCTACTTACACTCTTTTAACTCTGTTTATGTACTACTTGCAATGTTTGTTGCAAGTATGTTGTTATGTATATATTGTTATGATTGTTATTGTCAATTATATTTAGAAAATAACTACTGTCTTATTGTCATCTTAATTGGCATTAATGTTGCATATAAGTTATAGCTGCTCATTCCAGTTCAGATGGAGCTTTCCTGGAGCTCTAAAGCATCTGTCCTATGAATTACTGGAGGAACAAATCGAGAAGAATTATCAAATTATTTCTTCAGACTTGTCTGCAACTTCTGTGTGTAATCAGAGCTTCAAAGTATGGCCCTTTGTTATGCTCTGGACAGCAACTATGAAATGTAGATAAGTCAAAGAATTCAAAGAATAAGAATTAAATATGAACTGCAATTTTTAGTGTCAACCAGGACAAGATCCTGTTAGAACCAATGTCATGCAAATTAAGGAGTCACGTAATGGGATTGCATTCTAAAAATTTATGAAAATAGGAGTATTTAGCTGAAGATTTACTAAGTCTCAAATTGCTTCAATGCAATGGAAATGATCTCTGACCCCAGTGAGGTACCTAAAAAAGAACTGCCATGGTGCAGACTTTTTGCTAGCACTCAGAGGACCAGAATAACGTAAGCAAATTAAGAGCACTAAACTGTCAGTGATTTTTCAAATTATTGTCCTTTACTTACTTTCTCAAATCAATGAGTATACAAATGAAAATATATAAAAAAAAACAACAAAGCTGCCTCATTTCTGATGCTCATTTATTTTGACAATTGGTAATTAGTAAATAGAAGCAAGATAATCAGATGTAATAATTTTTTAAAAAGCATTTTTAACTATGGATCAATTTGCAAAAAAAAAAGAGAGATAATGATCTTACAGCTGATTCAAGAGACAGTCCTTTGGGAAGTTTATGAAGTCTATAGATTTGTTATGAGGAGATCAGCATGCAGTGCCGTTGTGCTGTATTTATCTCTGTAACCATTTTAGTTTTTTCACAATGATGAAAACCTATTTTTCAAAATTTAAGAAAACCAGTGAGTTATAATATCCATTTGCTTTAGATCTCCCTAGCAGTAAAAAATATTGATTAAGTTATTATTTCACTGCTTCTTTCTTTCTTTTTCCCTGTCTTACATTTTCCTTTAATTCTGATTTCTGGGAACATAATTAAGGGAGGAAACAAAATTAAATTACTAAAATTTTCCGTAGAGGAAATGATCTGCCCAACAACTACTCTTGTGGATTAAAAGTAAAATAAAATAAAAAATAGAAAAAGCCAGAGTAGGGAGGTTGTTGTGTATGATAGCCGTGGATATGCAAAGGTGTACAGTGAAACCATCAGGTTAAGTATTAAAGCAAAATAGGGACATTTCAGTCCAGTATCTGGAAATCAGTGTGAGGTCTTGGGTGAGGATAGTTTCATGCTCCGTATTGTGTAAGAGGAGATAAGGAGTTTGAGGATTAAGAGGAATTGTGGTTGCCTGAAATTTTAGGAGGATGTAGAGCCAGAAAAAAAGGATAGGAAAAATAAGGATTTCAACAGTATTTGAATCAAGGTACTGCCAGCTTTTTGAAGGTTTAGCAAAGGACACTAGAAATATGAAATTAAACAAACAAAAAAAACCCAGAAAACATAGTTTGGATTATATTAGTTCCGCTCCGGTTCAGAGTTATTCTGAATATGCAGAAGCAGATGGCCAAAGCTCATGTTCGCCCCAAAGAGGAGTTTACCAAAACAAAAAGGTTAAAGACAAGAAGGACAAGCACCAATTTAACGCATTTTCATAGAATGGATTTATTCATTACCTATCTGCCTGTACTGTTACCTGCTTATAAAGTCACCTTGCTGACACATGGAAATGGTGACATGCAGGAACAAAGAATGTTTCCAATGCTGAGAACATACAGTGGGGACTCATGGGGATGCTCATTGCAGGCACCAGAAGATCTTAGCAGTTTTGAATCATATCTTCCCATAAAAGAAGAAAGTTATGGCCTAGGAGGATATATAAACTCCTGTGTTTTAAAAATAAGTTTTCTCTTAATCTCTTCTGGGTTGTGAACTGCCTCCACTGAAAAACTAGCACCTAAACTAAAGGCAAACAAAACACAAAATACTGCCTATACTTCCACAGTGAAATAATATACACTTGAATTATGTCAACTGTTACAATTTTATGTAGAGAATATACATTCTCCATTTGTAAAGAATACTTAGTGACTAAAAGAAACTCCTGGAGGAAGTGAGAGCTACAGGTTCAAGCGCTTATAATTCCTAAAGAATTATTCTTTTGAAGAAGTGTCTAGCAGCTTGAAAAGCCTCCTCTCTCTCCAGTAAAATCCCTCGTGCTTTCTTGGTGGTGTATACTCTTATGTTTACTGTTCTTCCCACACACACATTTTTGATGCAATTTCCATAGCTCAGTCTCTACCCATATTAGCATCACAATGAAACTGCGTTCAGTATGTGCAAAGCAGGGGCTGAGTGGTAGTGTTAAACATGGTCTTTTTGTAGAGTACTGCTGTGATAACACATGTTGTGTGAGATAGGTAAGCCAAAGTGGTGAACGTGGTTGGAGGACCTGCCTCAATGTGCCACTAAAGATGGGCTATCTCCATTCAGTATCAGGATTGACATGACCCTCCTGCTCCAAAAGATCTACAGCCTGGCTAGCATGAAGATGAGAGGGTCTGTGCCTTGTGGTCTAAACATACAAGAAGTTCTGACTACCAAAGGTGGGTAACACTGGAAAAGACAGCTTATGTATTTCTTTTAAGTATGTATTCACTTTATGTGAAATAGACCTAAAAGTGAAAGGAAAACACAATTCTTAACTTCAGCTATCATGTGGAGTCCTCCTTAGTTTCTCTTCCTTCCCAAGGATGGCATGACCTGCAGAGCTCATGGTCACTTTTGTCTTTGAGTCCATCTCTGTCATGAAGAACATCTGTTCCTTCCTCTTCTCTAAGTACTTTGTCTATTCCGGCCCACAGCGCAATCCCAGACTTCTGTTTATTTTCTCCTTAATTCTGTACCTTGCTGTGTCTGCAGTAACTGGGCACTGTGGAATCATATCATCCTGAAAGTAATTAAATCACGTCCTCTCACTTCTACCCCCCTTTTCTTTAATATTTCCTTTTGCTCCAATTAAGATATCAATTACTGCCTGAATGACTTCTCCCATTTGGAAGACACGGTGGTAAATTTCTTCTAAGTTACTTACTTTAATAAATAATAGTTTAGCGATTAAAATACCTTAGTTCTCAGAGCACTCACTGTGGAGTTCAAACAACCACTGCGCAAGATAATTAAAATTGACATGGAAGTTGAATAACATATACCAAAACACAGTGCTAAATTTAGGAGGACTCCTGTGGGTGATATTCCTTTCTGGACTGGACAGTCACTGGGCTTCAGGAAGAGCTTCAAATTTTACCTCCCACTCACCAAATCTCTTTGAAGTCCTCTGATGTGTCATCAATAGGCAGAATCTTGTTTAGTTTTCTCCTTTGATAACAAATCCATCATGTGGCACTGGGTAATGCTGACAATCAGGCATCTCTCTGTGACCAAAGTGCTATGTGCAGATATACAACAACATCCTCAAGATGTGGGAGAGGGGAGAAGTTTCTCAAGGATATAGAAGGCAGGGGGGAGAAGTTTCCACCGGCAAAAGACATGGGCTATCAGAGAAAGACCCTGGCATCCTGAGAATTGCCTATTGCTAGGCAAGCACTGTGCAAGCACAATGTCAGTTGGAGATCTCCATGTCCTTAGAGCATGCCCATCCCAGCATGCAGTGTTATTAACACCATTCAGCAGCTTCACCTATGCAGTCTTCCCATTTTCCTCAGTGTAAACCTTCTTTCACTGACAATGCAAACCCCATCACTTTAACACTACATTAAGCAGGAGAAAATGGTTCTGTGTTTCCCAAGGAGGCTTTTCAGGGAATGGGTCACTATCATAGCAAAACAACAGTGTCTTTACAACAGAAAGATCTTGGTATGTACAAGAATGTGAATCCTAGAAAGTGTTCCCTGAAGTGTTTGTACTTCTTTGAAGTCTGAAAGATGAGAGAATACAATCATGGAACTGCATTTTTGTTCCTCCTGAGTTGAGTGCTTACAGGAAGTATTGATTTACCTCACATCTGTTACAAATAGCTGTTCTGACAGAAGTTTTAGTTGGGATTTTCAGCTTTCTTCAAAGACTCTCCATGTCTTCAGTTCCTGCATACATTTTCACAATTCTTAATTACATTGATTCCAAAGATAAGAGGGCTGCACTGAAACGAATGCCTCCCATTTTATTATGATCTTCATTATGCTTGCCCACAGTGACAGAGAAGGGCATTGATGGTATGAAGCAGAGGTCGAACCATTCTGCCAATATTTT
Organism: Numida meleagris; assembly: GCF_002078875.1. NCBI lineage: Eukaryota > Metazoa > Chordata > Aves > Galliformes > Numididae > Numida > Numida meleagris. The sequence goes on from NC_034410.1 coordinate 140,916,616, forward strand.
GTTACATTTTGTTTCTGTGTTACAGGTGGCAGCAGAGAGACAGTCCGACAAAATGGTGCTTGACATGAAAGTGCATATGAAAGAAAGGTGTGGAACTGAACTCCTCCATGCGAAGAAGTTTGCACCCTTTGATATTCACTGACACTTTCTGAACATTGAAGGAGAACAGTGAATGTGAGCACAGTGAGGTGGTAGGTGGTGCATTTCAGCAGCGGTGACAGCAACATCAACTGTAGGTCACCCTGCAGATTTTTTGAAGCGCAGCATGCATGCTCTTGTTCATTTCTGGAGAAAATTCATATCTAATGGTGGTGACTTTGTTGAAAAATAGTTTTTCTGTAGCTGAGAATTTGCTCTATCAAATAGTGTTATTGTGCTCCTTGTATGTGTTGTAGTTACCATGGAAACAGCGGTATTAGTTTCAGAGTGACCTATATGAAATTAAAAGATACTGCTCCATTAATTAAACATCACAGTCTAAACCTTGGGATCTCTCACAAGTTCAGTCCTCATGCATCTTGCAGGAAGTTCTACTAGTTCTTCTAAATAGCCTTTTGACTGTTGTTCAGATTTTGGTCATCCAACCCTAGCCTGTGCAAATTTTTCAGTTTTAGCAGTGTTGTTTTGTATTTGATGGCTGGCAGAAATGGAGAAAAATATTTAATCTATGTAATGCTGGACACCCATACTCGCAGAGTTTCTATATTAGAAGTAGGTTGCTATGGAAATGCCAGTGGAATTGAGCTGTGGATTTTGCTAGAGTGAATGAATGTACCTCTGTTTACTTAATATTTTCTTCCATGAAGTAACTTGAGATTTCATCCAAATGGAGACAAACGGTTCATCTGTAGTACAAATAATGACTGATATCTGCCAGTTTAGGTTTATTTAATTAGGTGGTATGTCTACTTGAGCTCTCTGTCTTTAGATAATTTAGATCACTGTGCTGGGACCTGAAAGCCTGAGTTCTTTGTTTCCATGCCAGTCACTGGTGTTCTCACAATATCATTGTCATTTGCTAAATAAAGCAAGCATAGGAACATACACATCGTTCAAAAAATAACAAATACTCTGTCTGTAATACCACTCCTCCCAGTCCACTCTTTTTCTGAGACCTGTGTTCATTGTGCACTGAATTTCTTTCCCTCATCAGACTTCTATTACAGAGCCTCATTTCATCTCAAGGGTGTGAAAAACTCTTCCATCTCCATTAGTGAAATATTTGCTTCTTATACAAATTTTCAGCCTTCTCTCTTCTGTGATTTCCTGTTTGTCTGAAAATTATCACAGGCTCCTACATCTGATAAACCAACTTTTGAGGAAAAAAGCCAACCTGTTATTGTCATAGTGTTACTGTAGTTATGCCTTTAAATCTTTTCTTAGCCTTTTTGTTACAAGCTTTCAAAGTTGCTGTCTAATTACTGGAAAAGAAGTAAAAAGAAAAAAAAATAGAAGAAAAGAAAACTACATCTGAAATGAAGCCTATAATCTAAAATGGACAAAAGGAACTAGCCCTTATTACCAGACTTAATAAGCAGTGGGTAGTCGATATGGTCAGAAGAAGCATTTACTCTGCTTGGCAGAAGGGAAAAATGATTGTGTTTTCTACAGTTTGTGAGTGAAGGAAGTAGGTAAGGGAGAACCTGGCTAGAAAGGTTGCTATCACAGGATAATTTCCTGCTACCCATGATTGACAAGTCTGGCACTACAATCAAATCACAAACAAGATTAACTTTCCTCTAAAAAAATCAGAAAATGTCGATGTTGAGCATAGGAAAGATATGATTTTTCCTTCCTTATTGTTTTAAGTCTCCTTCCATTAGACGGATGCACATGTGATGTTCCTTATATGAGCCTCTGAAGACTCGAACCTATGTGACCTAAAACTGCTGAACACAGCAGGATATCCACCTCTTCTCTCCCCATTCTTTCTTAGATAAACCACTTGGCTGGGGTGAATCTGTGGCAGAAGTCAGGGCAGAGGTCAAGACAGATCCATCCAGAGCAGCTCCATGGGCAGAACATTCCTTCCGGAGCTTCTCAGGATGGTCATTCCCACAGCACCCACAGAACTCAGAGAACCCAAGGTTTTAAACTTGTTCCACTGCCCCTATCTCCCAGCTGGAGTACCCCAGGCAGTTTTGCCTCTGCTTGCTGAGTTAGGCTGTAGGGGCAATTCTTCTTTCCTTGTGGACTCTGAAAGTCTGCAGAACCAGGGATTTATGGAGTGGAGGACTCACAGGAATTTCTGTTTCCACGAGGCTTGAGATGGTCTGACTGAGAGAGTTTTTTTATATCTTCATTATTTATTTCACATTTATGCTCTTTCACAAATATATACATACATTTATAACAAGAAGACAATGCATGCCAAACATAATTCCAGCAAACTCATGGGAAAGCATCACAATATGACTTCAAATCACTCCTAGTGTACAAAACAACAAAGACAAAACCCCATGAAGCACTGAATATCTTGGATTTTCCATAGACTTCACCACTTTGAAGGATTAAGCCTGAAATGATCACAAAGCCATGTATCACTCATGCACCACCTATCACAGAGGTGGCAAGTGGAGACAATAGCCAGGTCTCATTCTTCTTTCAGACATACAATGTCTGTTCCAGTTCCAAATAGCATTCACTTTAGCCTCACATAGTGATTGCTCATCATAATTTTGCCACTCACTAGCAGAAGCGTAGCTATTTCAAACTGCATTGCATTGTTCTTTTTCATGGAACTGTAACACCCAATGTCATGGAGAAAATGGAAACTGAGACACAGTGTAGTTATACAGGGCCACCAAACATAGAAATGCTTTTTTTTTAAGAGTTCTACAACCATAATTAAGCTATCAACCCACCTAAGAGAAATAAAGCTGAGTCTTTTAATTAGCTTCTTGAATAGAAATAAATGCTTCATTATTCTTAACTATATCAAGCTGAGAACATTATTAAAGCCTGAAAGAATAATGAGCAACATGACAGGAAGCACATTAGAGCACATGCAGGAATACATTTGCCTATTAAGCAATCTGCATAAATATGCCTATCATTGCTATCTAGGAAGAAAAAAATATCAAAGGACAGAATGAAAACAAAAGGACAATATAGATGAAGCTGTAAAGAAAACGATTTGAAGTCAGAGGTAGGGAGCACAGTTTTTGGCATTCTGTGCTGTTGAGCACTCAAGAGTTCAGCTGCTCTGCCAAAACTTGTCCAAGCTGACTGAGTGGGTTGGCCTGTGTTTGCACTCACTACATTTTTTAACTTCATTGCGGCTGTTTTGGCTCCTAGGTTTTGACTCTCTGAGGTATTTAAAGAAAGAGCAAGCCTCTCCAGAAGCCATAGAACAAAGCAGCTTAGGGAGGACTTTTGGATGAATTTCTGTTCTGAGTCTGTAGGGAGGGTGAGTAATTGTTATACGCTTTCAGAAATCCCTTGGCAAAAGGGGGTATTATTTTCCCTCTTTAGAAATAATGCCAGGAGCACAGAATCATTTTCAAAGCAGGCAAAACTGAAGGTATATGTGTGATCCTTCATTGCTATATATGTTATTCCACAATCCCAAACAAAGAATATTCTAAGACTCAGATATAGCAAAGCCTGCATTCCTGCGTTTGAACTAAAACTCATCCGTAAGCTATTTCTCCTTAGCAAAACTCATTAATTTCAACTCTATTCAAATATATGTTTAGATGGCTGCATAGTTGTGGACCACCTGCTAAAAGTACTTCACTGGATCATAGGCTTGTCATGAGATCCAGACTCCAACATCTGGGCTATATAGATGGAGCAGGAAAAAAATGGGAATATCCCAGAGCTTTCTCTGCTCTGGTACTGCCCTGAAGCTGCTGGATCCACTATCCAAGAGAAGAGGGAGAAATGGTGGATGGCAATTTCCTCACCCAGTTCTTCTCCACTCCTCTCCATCCTGTTCTCTGCCAAACTTCTGTACAGTAGTGCTTTCTCTCTGCTGCACATATGGATCTAGATTAGTCCCCTGGACATCCAGCTGCACTCCAGCACAATAAAATGACATCTGTGTGAGCATCTGGGTACCTTTGCATCAGCACAGGCAGAAGAGGCAGAGAGAGAGGATATTAATTTTGTGCCAGAAGCCTCTTTCAAATTCCTACATTTATTAGAGGTGTGATATTTTGAAATTGAAAGAACTGGTAACCAAAACATGTAAACATGTAAAGGAGAACTGCCCCATTGTCCATCCACAGAGTTATCACAGTAATCAAATTCTGATAAAAATATCTGCAAGAAAAAAAAATCAAAACTGTCTCCTCAGCATAGCGGTTGTCAGCACTTGCACTGGATTTGACATAACTCTTAATCAGACCAATAACATACCCTGCCTTCTAACTGTAGGAAATTCTATCTTCAACTTAAAGAGGGGAGTACACTGCTATTTACCTTGGGCATTTTTGCCTTTGAGACAGAGATGATTGGAAACAATAGTTTTAAAGTAATTATGTCTATTGCAGACATGATAGTTTGATTTCTAGATTATTTCTCTTTCTCCTGTTTATTTTTTGTTAAAGGAGTTCTACAAATGTGTATATTTAAAATGCAGTGATTTCAATAAATGCTTAATAAGGTTCAAGTAATTTCTGAAAACATGATCTTCATTCCTAATTAATGTAATGGGATAGAACAGCTAATGTATCAAATTTCATGCTTTTGATCCCAAAGGGCATCAGGAGATAAGGAGCTCTTGAAACAAAGATGTGATTCATTGTGTGAAGCAGAAAATGGAAATAATCAGATTCATGGAAATGAATTGTGGAGATGATATATGCTGAAAAACAAATAAGCTGGGATGAAAAGCTTGAAATGTGCCTGTAATTAGCAGAAAGGCGGGGCTGAAGCCTGAAAACACAGTGTCTGATTTTATTTATTAACCTTCAGCAACTGCTTTTCTCTGTTCAGATAAGAAATTGAAAAACAAAAAAATGCTTGTCTAGAAATTCCAATTAAAATGAGCTAGGAAACACTTGTTATAGTGTTATTTTAATATTCAATCTTTTTTTCTCCTTGATCTTGAAATGTACGAGCTTTCTCTTTTCTGTATCCCAAGATTAAACAAACAGCCATCTCCTTACGTTTTCCAGAAGAAACTGGCACTAAAGACATGAGTCTTTCCTGTATTCTTGGAATTTCTCATCCTGTCACCTCGTACCAATGACTTTGTTGCATTTTCTATTCTGCCATACGCTGGACCAACTTCAGTATCTCTAGCTAAATTACCACACTTATTAGAAGATCCACATTTTGGAGGTTGCTTAATTCCTGCACTTCTATTCCTTGTTTTCTGCTTCTTTTTCATCTGCTCTACCTTCCTGCCTTTCTTTATGCAGAATCACAGAATTGTAGGAGCTGGAAGGAACTCTGGAGATCACCAAGTCCAACCACTTGCTAAAGCAGTTCCCCCACAGTAGGCTGCACAGGACTCCTGTGTAAAAAAAGAGTCCCAAAGTAGGAATTACGTCTTTTTTGTGGGGTATTTCTGGAATAGTAAGTTGTGCAGGCAAGAATAAGTGTCTCAGTACTCTTCTCAGTGTCATTCAGAATGAGAGTGAAGTTCTCTCTTAGAAAGAGTTATCTTCAAATTCCCTAACACAGCGTCCTAGCTATGATTTTCAGGATGACTAATGACTTCAAGGATGGAAATTAAATGCATTAAAGAGAAGGAGAGAGAGATTTCTAAAACAGCATAGCATTTGCCTTTGTGAGCCAGGGGCAATGAAGGCATCTAAATTTGGGTACCAAATACAATTGACCTGGACTATTAATCGGGCTGTTAAGATTCTCTGTCTCACAGAGTGTCTCTCAAGCTTTTTACCCAGCTCTGATGGGCAACTGAGGTCAGTGGGTTACCTGTTCAACACAAATTTCTCCTACTGCAATCTTTTCTGCTGTAAGAATGACAATTCCATTTTGCTTCTGGACTGAGCATTGTCAAAGTACTGGCAATTGGATTCCAGTGTATGTATTTCCTTGCTCCCTCTTTCTCACCCCTAGTGAGGGAAGACCCAATTAACTAACATTTTTGCACAAAATGGATAAACAATATCTCAAAAATGCAGAATGTTTTTGCCCTTTTAAATCTTTAGGAAATTTGTCCCAGAAATTCACTGTGACTGTTAGAATTATTTTTTCTGTCTCCAAGTGTTCATGGCCCATTTGGTAGTAGTTGTTATAGTAGCAGCATTGACTTCTAGCTTAAATAACTCATCTCCTTCCCTGGTGCTTACCTCCTGATCCATTTATGGGCAACAATCAGATCTCCTCTCAGCCTTCATTTCTAAAAACACTCAGGTTCATTACTCTCCTGGTTTTGGCTGGTTTTCCCATTTCCTTGATGAAATGCAGTGCTCTCTGCATTTCTTCCTGTTTGAGTTCACCCTTTTTGATCTGAATGTTGCACAGCATTTCAGATAAGGTTTCATCAGTGGCTTGGACAATGTATTACTAGTACCCTCACTCTAATAGAAGTATTTCACCTGAAGTCACATATTCTTATTGTACAGCAGCCTCAGGAAATGATTGCTCAGCTCATGACAGTTTTTCCTGCTACCAGCTTTTCTGGAAGGTCCTTACTATATATCTGAAATAACTTCTGGTTCTGCAATTAAGCAGTGAAGAATTAATGCTGGATATCTTACAAAGACGTATGTTCATAGTAGTGTTATTAGTAAAGTCTCTTCACCAATCTATAACTGAGAAGGAGAAGGTCCCCCAGCTGATGTGGGGACTTTTCTCTTCAGTAATATTGCAGAAAACTCTGCAACTCAGCATCAGTGTAGATATTTAAAAAACAATTCTCCATAACAATTCCAAATCAACTTAGACAGTTTCACTGGTTTCATAGAATGAAGTTGAATGCCCAGCAGTTTGGTTAGGTAGGTTCTTGCTGGACTGCATGGAAATATTTAAACCTGTTGCCCATTCTATGTCAGATGACTGAAACTGTCCACCCCAATCATATCAAAATGATAAGCATCACCCATGGAGAAAGTAAGGGATGTATAAATTTGGTGATATTTTAATGGTCTTCTGAGCATAAGCAATAAGTAATAAATATGCCGGCACAGTGGATCTTGTTCACAGACATAAGAGAGTCACATACCAGTCATGTGCGTTTTGCCTCGCTATGAAGTATGAAGATTGCATGAACTTCACAAACTCTTTCATTGATTTCTTACTTCAAAGCTTCTTCATTTAAATTGATTTTATCCTCTAAGCTCAGTCCTGTCAGCCCTTATCCCAGAGGACCTGTTCCTCCGGTGGATGCCATGCTCTGAGAAGATCCTTCTTTCCATAAATATTTCCCAGTGTTCTGATACACTGGAATCCTCAGTATGGTTTTAACCTAGAAGAACTTTCATTATTTTAATATAACTGTGTTCTCCTTTTATGGAACTGGAGGAAGTACACTGAAGAACAGGAGAACTTGCACTCCAGTCTTCCTCAGACAGAGATCTTTGTTTCATTCCAACGGGCATCCAGAATGTGTCCAAATATTCATGGATTTTTTTCCACTGTCACAGTAATATTTTTTTTCCAGTGTCACACTAATATTTTTCTGCCTTCATATCATATTCTAGACTTGACAAATTCTGAACACCATCCTCATCTGTGAAGAAGAATTGTATTAATTTTCTCTCTGTTGGACTATTCAATGATACAGCAATGCAGAAAAAAAAACTAAGTTATGAGTAAAAAAGTTCTTAAACAGCCAAAGAAATACTTTTTTTTTTTTTTTGTAAGAGCCAATGGTCTATAATATAAGATTTAACTCTGCAAAGAAACATAATTTGAAGGATCAGGCAGCAAGACAGAAACATTATGTTCAAACACTTTTTGAATTAGAATTGCACATTATCTGTCTGAAAGTGGCTGTGCAGTGTAGCTAGATGTGTTATCTGTTAGAGAGCTATCAGAGATTACTTGAGTCAGCACTGCATCCACCAGCAGTTCTCTGTTTCTGTCACTGATTTTTTCAAAGCCTAACACATAATGAAAAATGAGGGGAAATGATTTTTGATGTTTGGATTGGGTAAGAAAATGTAATAGCTTATGTGCATTTGAAATTTGTAAACTGTTTTGTAGCTTGAACTGAAACACAGTGCCCATAAATTTACACTTCTGGAGGAGCTTGAGGTGGGTTGGGGGGGGACCTATACATTGTCTGGATGCATATTTTTAAGGTTGTTAAAATTTTACATATCTGGACATCTTTTTAAGCCCTTAAAATAGAAAGTAAAAACTAATAAAACAGACTTATCCTCAAGCCAAAAGCACTATTCTTGCAGAATTTCAGGAATTAGTACTGCAGCAAATCTTATGGAAAATGTTCTTATTCATTAATTAATCATTAAAGTGGTTCCTAGGAGCAACTGTTGTGTTAGGTGCTACTGACAGTTCTCAGCTGTATGCTCGCTACCTATCATTTCAACATGCTTTTTATTCCTCATTCTGAGTAGTGGTAAATATTAGTGTGTCTTATCAGTGTATTACAAGAACAGATATGACACTTCAAACAGGAAATTCATCATTGTATTGTGATGTCAATGAAACCATTTTCACCATAAATGATAAATTCTGTACTCAGTGATACTGATGTAAATCTGGGAAATTTCAGACTTATCGGAGTCTACAAATAGATAACAGGTAGAACCCTGTACTTTTCTATAAAGGAAGAAATGTTTTTAAATATTCTTTAAACAAAAATGTTATCTCTTAGATAGCTAAGAACAAATGAAAAACTAAAACCCTGCTGTGATCTTCTCCTTAGGAAATTTTCTGAAATTGTCTACATTATATTGCCAAATATATGTGATTTACTATACAACAAGCCCTGTCTGCTATCTTCACATTCAGCTTCACTACTGAAGAAAATAAATTAGATTCCAGAATCTTTGTGCCCATGATAAGGGTTTAGTATAAGGAGCCGTTAATGCTGTAAATTATACTCACAGCTGTTAGCAACATGTAAGTATCTTGTTTTCCTCCCTTCGTTCAGATGAACGTCAATTAGCTCAGTGATATTTACACTGATATTTTATTTATTGGATGCAATTGTCCATCTGTTTCTGAAAGGATGGAAATTACAGGGATTCTGGTAGAAGTAAAGGAATTAGGTTTACTTACTGCCAACCTTTCCCAGGAGATAAGGGCAGTGATATTCGTAATTTTCTTTCATACAATCAATATCAGAGAGAGGGAATGTGGCATCTCAGATCAGCATGAGAAATAACTCTAAGCAAGAGGAAAAAATCCTACTTTACATGTAAATATGCCATCTGAAAATAGGAAAAAGTCCTACTTTACATGTAAATATGCTATCTGAAAATAGCTGTAAAAATAGCAAAAAAAAGTCATGATAGAATAAGTAACCTTATAACTGAGATGAGTTTACTGAGTAGTGTTGAGCTGAGCTCAATTTTGTGGTATCTAGATTTATCTTGGGCAAAAGGAAAGAGAAAGAGAGAGAGAAACAAAAAGGAAAGAAAGGAAGAAAAAGGAAGGAAGGAAGGAAGGAAAGAAAGAAAGGAAGAAAGGAAGAAAGGAAGAAAAGGAAGAAAAGGAAGAAAGGAAGAAAGAAA